>NC_050516.1:20362333-20404695 GCF_002922805.2 Oryzias melastigma
GTTTTCAAAAAGATAGTTGTGTGCAGATCAACAAATTTACCTCTTGAGTGGTGGGAGTAAGCCTGCCCTCATTTCCTATCATCCCTTTGTTAACTCCCTCTCTTTTCAGCTTACAACCACTCACAACCCCAACCTAACATTACAATTGGAACAAAAATGGCGGAAAATATTGCAGCTATCCATACAGTTTTCGTCTGCTCCTGATTCACAACAATTTGAATAAAAAAATCCAACAAGAACATGTCAAAAACACCAAAACTATGCCGTCACTGGAGGGTCTTTTAAATCTGAATCTGATTTCTTCTCTATGAAAAGACAGACATCCTGATATTGACTACATTGACTTTTTCAACTGTTTGTTTTTTTTTTTCAAACATTTGAAAAAAAGAAAATCATCAGCATAGGTAAACATGTTGAAAAGTATGAAAAAAAAATTAAAAAGTTGGAATACATTAGTCATAAAATTATTGGAGGAACACCATAGTTTCTGGATACATGTACCCAACCCATGTTGTATTAAAATTATTTTATAGGTAAATCCAAACAAAACGTAGTCACGTGGGCGCGGTGGCTCCACCCCTCAGCTCCACCAGCCACGACTGCACCTCGGCATCGCGCCTCCACCCCTCCCCACCAGGCTCCTCTGCAGAGGCAGTGACGTCACCAGCCTGACTCCCTTCCTGCTGCATCACAGCAGCATTTAGCAGCTCGAATAGCACTTGTCATTAGAGGCACGGGATATCCGCCACTAATTCATTGATTTAAAATCAGAAAGAGAGGGAGAGACCCGGCTGGCTTCAAGGTATCAAACAACAATTTAACCCGGGGTAGCCGAACGGGATTGGTTACAGTTCGATAACCCCTACAGCTATTGGGATATGGCCAGGCCGGAACAGGTTCTGCTTTTGGAGCCTCTGCACGAACTCAAATTCAGAGGTAAGTGGGAGGAGGGCTCGGCAATAAGCCGAAGGTGGGGAGCTGACTGCCAACGCGTTTGGAGAGTTTGGACTGATGAGATTCTGGAGCCGCTGAGGCTGCGGTGCACATTTTGTTCAGATAGCAAGACAGCGGCTGTCCTGGAGGAGCGGAGCTATAAGCTTGACAGCTAGCAAGCTACCTGGATTAGCATTTAATGGCTAAGTTAACTAGGCCCTGTCTCACATTTGTCATTCTGCAACTGCTTGCGAAGCAATTTACAACGACGAGACTAGACATAAAGAACTGTATTTTATATTACAAAAAGTGTCATTACCTTCAATACATGTATGACTTTTCATTGAGGATAAAGTCTGACATCCTTAGCTGACCTAGCTAGCTAGCAATAGCAGGCTCTCTGATTGGTTGCCCCGCTCTTCTGGCCAGACAGCTGTCATCTAATAAGTTGACAGCTCCCAGCATCACAGGGCAACCTTTGCTCTTTAATGCCATTAACGTGCCTGACAACCTTTATGCTTTATTACCGATAACAGACACTTTACTGAAGCCTGGTCATTTGCTTACAAGGTGTAATGTTGCCATAGGCATGTTAAGCGTCAATTAACCTGCTCTTTTACAAATATTTACTATTAAACGTGTATAAAAACCAAATATCTGGTTTCTCCTCTCCATATAATTTAAAGTTGAACACATTTACGAATTAAAACAATGGTTGCTAACTATCATACCATTTTAAGTTGTTGAATACACACGAATTTACGTATTTAAAAAAGAGCTCATACTTAGTTTTGCTTTCTAATTTACATAAACCAAAAATAAAAGCACATTATTGGCCTTAATTACACATTTTACTAATAAAGCTAAGTGTTAAATGAAATATAAGGCAGGCATCCATATTTGGATTTTTGTATCTTTATTGTTGCTTTTTTTATTAGCTGAAGGACTGCCTATTACATAAAATATGCATAATTTTTAATCTTTTATAAACACCAAAAGAACATTTAAACACACTACTGAAAACAAAAATGTATGCAGATATTTATGTAATTACAAGGACTATTTTAATCAGTAAAATGATAAGGCTATGATGTTGTTTTGTCAGCTTTTTATACCTAACTACCTACTACACTCAGCTTCTTAACGTTTATATTTAATCTAAATAAAAAAAAAAAACAAGAAAATTAAAACGTTATTTTTTTGTTTTTAGTAGAAGTCTTTTAATCTAATTTATCAGAATACTATTCCTCTGATATTCTGTTAAAATACTTAATGTTAAAAGTCCTTAATTTGTCTAGGGTTTTACACTGCAGGTCAATGTATTACTTTTATTCACTGAGTTCAACTCACTGTTGATTTATTTATTTTTTTGTCATTTAGAGTGTCTCCAAAAATATTTCTTTCAAAGGCAAAAACAAAACTAATATGGTGCCATTTGCTATTGTGTTTCACAAACAATAGCATTGGTGGTTTCAATATGAGCGCATCCAGTACTTTGTACGTCTTTCTTTATAGTGCAGGAAACAAAAACAAAAAGTAGAGCTCAACATTTTCCCTATTAGCTCAAGCAATAGTTTAATTTTGAAACAATGTTTAAAATGTCATTTTGTAGCAGACTGTCAACTTGAGAATAACCTGTCAGTCCTAATATTTTTGTTTTAATTTAATTGATGTTAAAGCCAGCCATGGAAACTATAGTATCTCTTTTAAAAGTTGTCTTTCTATTCTAGCTTTTAATAAAGCCTTAGTTTGAAGAAGTCAGATTAAAGCCAATCACCTTTATTTTCTGTTTTATATAAAGCATGAAATCATATTGTCTATTGGTTATTAACAAGGAGGAATACTTTATGCGGCTTCTATACTTGCAATTACCACAAATTGCATGTATGCTGTGAATGAAAGTGATATATTGACCTGCAGTGTAAAACCCTAGACAAAAATTAGCTGTTATGTCTATTCAAACTGGGGTTTCCACTGACCATCTGTGTTTTATATACTGGGTTCTATATTTAATCACCTTTCCTACTTTTTTTTAATCTTACGCTAGAGGAATATTTTTAAGAGAAATTACAACCACAGCTCCCTTATTCAGTCTCATCTTTATAAAACCTATCTTCATGCAGGGGCAGCTTTTAATATTTGCTTCTCATAGTAGTGTTCAACTGTCATTTGTGGTTTTCATGAATTGGATGCTGTCCCGTGAAACTCTCTGGAAGTAGTGTATCAGGTGTGCTTTAGTCTTTGTGGTGTGGGTGCTTTACAATAAAACCTTTTTGGATGGATCCTTTTAAGGCCTCAATCTCTTTTCTGTTTTTGCTCAGCGGGAAAGGAAAGTCTCTGTTACTCAGCATGTTTGCTAAGTTAAAGCTTTTTCGAGCAAGTCTGTGTGCAAAATTTTATGTATTTCTATGCAGTCAAAATTTACTGGTTTTAACTCTAAACCTTATTAAAAGTATACTTGATGAGAACATTTGGACCTTCCAGTACAAGTGTAGTTTCTGAGTAAAAGTAAACCATACATAGTAGTTTACATTTGTTTTTAAACTTTCCCATCTCAGTAACTAGTACTTTACTAAAATAGGAATACAAAGCTTTAATTTCTTTTCAGTTAATAAAGATACACACTTAGCATTTTTTTTTTTAAGAAAGTTTAGTCAGAGAAATATGTTTTGGCTGAAATTTTAGAGTTTCATCTGTTGTAAAGGTTCTCCCAGTGGTCTTTTAATTGTAATTACACAGTTTTTAGCCATAATAAAAAAGCTTTAGTTGTTATAGGACATAGTTTCTGAAGAGCGCCTGAATAGCATTAGAAATTTGCGGGCTGGACTCTTTTTAGTGCATTACATTCCTACCAACACTTTCCATGATCCTTTTGTTTACACTCTCCCGCTAGCTTACAGCCCCTCACATCCCTAACCTAATATTGCTGGTGCAACAAGAATGGCGAGCAGTATCAGACCTATCCAGCAGTATAGTTTTCAGCCAGATGTTAGCTCAGATGAAGAAAATAAAGTTGTGCATGGATCTATTTGTCTCCAAGTGGATACATTAGAATGGATTGGAGCAGGGAGTTTCTGGCCTTTTGTAGATTTATGTTGATTTTATGTCACAACAATGTTTTTTTTTTTTTTTTTTTACTTTTTTTTTGGCTGCTCCAGATTCACCATGATTATAATAAAGAAATACTCAAATTACATTTTAAGCTTAGTTTTTTTCATATATGTTCTCCCTGATGAGAAAAATGCAACTTGAACATGTTATAAACAACATTTTCCATTCGAGTGGCTCTTTAAAGTGTTTATTTTAACTCAAAAGTCATTAAAAAAATTACTGATTTCTCTATAACATTACTTTCAAATGCTTTGTCACAAGAGCTGTTACGGGGGGATCTATTTTTAATGGGGTGTGGGTTTTTTTGTTTTTTTGTTTTTTCAAGTGAGCTTTCCTCCTTTTTTCTTCAATTGCTCAAAAGTTATTAGTAATGTTTGTTTTTTTGTTGAGAGAAGTTGGCTGTCTGTTAATTTTGTATTTCACCTTGAGCAAAGATTTTTTTTCCTGGAGGATTTAATACAAAATGTACTGATACTTCTATCATGGAAACAATGATTTTTATATTTAAATTTAAATCCTACTTTCTCACAGTTAGAGTTTTTGTATTTTTTTATTTTTAATGAAATACATACATGTCAAACAGATTTAAATTTAATGTTTTTACCACAACCAGAGAGGCAAGGAGAGGGTTTTTTACAACACATCTACATGTTGTTGTTTTATTTATTTTATTAATTGATTGATTGATTTATTTAGAAGAAGTCAAAGTGTTTATGTTTTTTGAAATTTTTGAAAAAAATATAAGTTACTTTTTAAGTGAGATCTTCAAGCAAGTTTCAATGGTTTTCTACTGGTGTCAGAGGATGAAACTCCCAGCTATTTTTTTAATGAATGAATTAAACTTTAAAAAGTCTTATAAGTAATAATATCTATTTATTAAATAGATTTTCGTGGAATATATGTTGATCTTGATTCATCCAAACAGATTCTTTTTGCTATAAAAGTTTGTTTGTTTGTACTGTTATTCTGCCTGGTAGTATAGTCATAAAATTGTCCTGACTAATATACGTTTGATTACTATAAATATTATTATAACTATTAGATGATGAATGCATCTTTTTCTGTCATCCGTCTTAGTTTTATTTTTTGCTTTATAATTTAAGAAACCTTTAAGCATAGAATATTTTTATCACAAAAATAACATTATATTTCCAACATGTAGTTTTGCTTGTCATTATGGACACTAGAATAGTTGAACTGTTTGTGAAAAGAAAATTTAACAAGTTTCTGTCAATAGTTCATTTGTAAAGAAATATGCCAGAATACGAGCAGTAGTTTAAGGAAACTTTCACCTTATTCTACCACAATAAAGTCCTTGGGAGATTTTCCTGAAAGTCTTTTGAACAATGACTGAATGTATTCACTTTAGTAATCCTGAAAATGTTAAGACCACTGTCCTTTAAATGGAATGGTGAGCTATTTTAATGTGTTTAGCCCCACTAATGATTGGAGAACCTGATACTGGACCATGTAGAATGTTATTGGATATGAAATGCATCATCAAACTTCCTTTTTCCTCATAGGCTGTGATCCCTTCTACTGTTATTGTCCTTTATTTACTTGATTTTATATTTTTTATCATTGTTTTAAAGCCAATTATGCTGTAATGATAAAATATTTTAATCTTGAATCTCAAGATCACATTAACTTTCAGTGTTCGTTATCAACAGTTACTCTTTTAAACATTTGTTGTGATCTGTTTAGGATGGAAAAACGTGTTTTTTAAGCTTTGTCCGATTTTTGTTTATGCTTTACCAGATGACTGGTGTTGTCTTTTGTTTTACCAGAATAATAAGTCATGTACTTTAAATAATAAACTTCAAACTTGATCTTTCAAGGTTTAACTAAATCAGCACGTCGTTCAGGTTTTTGACTTCTCCCCGTTTGTGTTTGCAGGTCCGTTTTCAGATGTGGTCACTGCAAATCTTAAGCTCTCAAACCCAACAGACAGGAATGTGTGTTTTAAGGTGAAGACGACGGCGCCGCGCAGGTACTGTGTGCGGCCAAACAGTGGAATCATAGATGCAGGCACCTCCATTAATGTTTCTGGTAAGTAACACGTTTGGTGTCTAAAGGTGTGAGTCTGCTTGTTTCTTTATTTATTCCATTCATTCTCTTAGGCAAGTTATTATGAGAACTTTTCAGTCCACTGGAGAACTTTTAATATGACAAAGTTATTCGTTTTACTCTAACAATTGATTAGCTGTGTATTTATTGTTGAAATGATACTGCAGTTAAGAAGTAATATTTGATTATGCTGAGTTATTTTGTTTAGGTTTTTGATCTGGACTGGATCAGTTTTTTTTTAAATCTTCCAAAAGAATTTGTTTGCCCCCAGGATTGTGGCAAAGGTTACAAATCAAATTCCAATCCCCCTCACTGAGTTAATCAGCAGCAACTCACAGCTTTGGTTACATTCAATAATGTTTTTATTTCATCTTAATTACACTCATTTTAAATTATTTAATGTGTTCTTGGTGGTGGGGAACACACGTTTGTTTGACTTGTATAGAAAAACAAAGTATTTACATTTATTCACTCATAATTTAATATCTTGTGTAGTCGGTGTTGGAAACAGTTCCTGATTAAATATTATTAAAAAAATATATATTTTAAGTTGAGTATAAACTATAAAATGCCCTTCAGGTAAAGGGTTTTTTTCCACAGCCAGTTTGAAAAGTACGTATTTTGTCTTCTTAATGAGCTGACTTCCACTTGCACTGCAGCGGGTTTGAATGGACATCTAAAGGGCAAAGTTTCCACTCTGTGCTACCTCAGACTCATTTTACAGCGTCCCCTATCTGGTGTCAACAACTGCAAACCGTGTCAGACCTGCATGCAGGCTGCCATAATATACCAAGTCGGTCCGTTGTCATTATATTTTACCCCTTTCGAACTTACAACAGTTGCAATTTACATTATTGAAAAAGTTCTTACTTTTTTTCAAATAGTTGTAGCACCACTCTGTAACCTGACCGTTGGTAGATCGTTTGTTTTTTTTTGTTTTTTTAGACCAATGCAAATCTTTTCTTATATTCTGCTCTCCAGGGTTTATGATGTTGTTTAATTATACAAATTTAAAGGGTAAATCAATGGTATCTCCTCATTCAGAAATATTTATTACCTCTGTTATGAGCACAGGACACAATTCATTAGTGACAGGAAGAGAATGTTTTCCTACTCTTCTCAGCTCTTTAATGGCTTCATTCATTATGAGCCAGCAGGCTGTTTATTGACAGAGAATGCTTTTATCCAACGTGTCTGCCAACGTAAGCAATGTGTTTTGCAGGCAACTTGGGACTCAGTGAATTACCCGCAACCAGTTAAACACGTAAACCGAACATCAAATCAGCAACCTTTTGACTTAGATGCAGCCGTCTTGCCTATTGAGCCACATATATAAATCTATTTTACCGCAAATGTAAAGGTGATATGAATAATTTCTCCCCCTGTATGGCAGCCTTGTGTTTTCCATCTCACTTTTTGGACCAGACCTTTTAACTCCAGTCAGTGTTTGTCAGAGATCTAAGGTACTTTACTGCTTCCACTCACTGGTGTTGTCCCTGTGGACCAGAGCTGGATAGCTGTGCAAATTAAGGCTGACTGAAACAGGACATTCTCAATCTGTTCATGCCGTCTGTTTCTGATTTGCAGTACAGAGCTACGCTGATTGCTGAAATGCTTTAAAGCACTACTCTGGGGAAAATTGGCATGTGCCACATATGAAAGCAATGCTAACAGCAATTTTGTTTTTTTGGGAAAAGCCAAAACATCATCCAAAAAACTGACGAGGTCGGGTCTGACTTCACTGAATGAAAGCTTTTTTATTTTTCAAACTTTTTCACACTTGTATGCAACTTCATCATTTGTTAGTAATATGTGGAAAACATTTTAATTTAGTTTTAAACTGTTAAATAAGATCAGAATGAGATCACTGTGAATTGGTGCTGTTGTTTTGCAATAATTTTGAAAAAGACCTTACTTTAAAGCCTCTTTGAGTCATGAAAAAATGAATATTCTCCTGTCCACAAAATAAAATTCTGACTTATATGGGAGCATTTTCTTTTCATGCCATTTCTTTTTCTTGCAAAAACATTTATTAGAATGACAAGTTCGAAACAAATAACCGATTAAATTCACAAATTAAAGCCTGATACCAGTTTATTCTATCTAGAAATGTACACAGAAAACATGTGCATCTTTTTGTACTAAAAAGACTCATATTAACCAAATAAACCACATTGAGTGATGAGGCTTTCACCTCACATTATCACAAAAATGCCTTTTTGAAAAACCAACTGTTATCTAATAAAATTGTAATGGAAAAAGATAAGAAAATAAACTTGAAACCTAGTTTTGTTTATTATGTATCATTAACTTTGTGCTGTCTTGGTTGCAAAAGAAATTGCAGGTTTGTGTAAAAGCTAAACAAAATGACAGTAGCTCCAGCACTGTTCATGTTTTAGAAGTGTTACCTACCTGTTTTTATGGCAAAGCAGTAGTAATCTTCTTTTCTCCCATTAATATGTTGTTAGATTTACTGTTACCCATCGGAATGCCCTAAAACCCTACTTAAGAAGGAGCTGAAGTCAATTTAATAATTGTATCTATTGAATTTTCTTTTTTTTAAGCCTTAAAAGATGCAAAGTGAGTTTTCTAATTTGTACACTGAAGATGGCTTCTGTATACACTATTTTCCAGTTATGCTGCAGCCTTTTGACTATGATCCCAATGAGAAGAGCAAACACAAGTTCATGGTCCAGTCCATGGTTGCACCACCAGACATGACCGACATGGAGGGAGTGGTAAGTGGTTCCTTTAAGTAAAATTGTAAATGTTTTATAAGATACAAATACTTTTTGTTATTATTTTTGTTAGAAATTATTGTAATGAATATCTATTGTTATCTGTTTTTCTCTGCAGTGGAAAGAAGCAAAACCAGATGAGCTGATGGACTCTAAGCTGAGGTGTGTCTTTGAGATGCCAGTGGAGAATGAAAAAACGGTGAGGTTCTGCACTTTTCTGTTTACACTCCAAGCAGAGTTTTCTGGTCTATAATGCCAGTAAAACAAGAAAAAGAAGAATACAAACATGAATTGCATTGTTTCATACAAACAAAATACACAAAATAATATAAAGAAATTTGCAATATTAATAAAAATGGACTGTTTCATAAAAACATTATGGGTTGAAAATCTATCATTTTGATCACAAACATAGTAGACTTCCACAAATTAACTTTGATATGTTAATTATATATATAAGACCTTATATAAGATATAGGACCCTTCTCCTATGAATGATGTATATTTATGCGAGAATAGAATTTCCCTTCAAGGTTTAATAATTCAATTACAGTTACATTTTTTTGGAAATACTTAAGAATAGCAGATTATTATTATATTATCTGTTAAAGTATGTGTGTTTGCAAAAACGTTTTTTTTCTTTGAATATTAATTTGTTTGTTTTTGGATGTCTTTTCTACCTTTTTAACTTTTCTCATCTCAAATTTTATTTCTTAGTTTCTGCATGGTTTGAATTTGATCAGGAATTTTAAGTGTTGCTTTTTCCTTCTTCTTCTTCTTTGCTTCAATGTTAATTTCCTGCAGTCCTGCAGAAAGTGGCTTTGTTCACTCCTCCAGAGGGTTTATTTTCATGTGATTGCGCTCAGTCCATCAACTCCTCCCATCTTGAAAACATTATTTTCTCTATGATATGAGCTTAGTCTACATGCTCTATGAACACCAGGAGGGAGCACAACCCCTAGTAATTGTTTTCAATTCATTATGAGCATTCATATCACTCCCAGTTTGCACTTTGCACCACAGAGTCTGAAAGACGGAGATACAGTTGATAGAAAGCAGCTTGATCCACTTGTGAAAGGCTCCCCCGAGTGAACTCTCCCACAAAAGGGTCTGTGTCTCTGAACTTCTGTGTGTCAATATAACAAGTGCCCAAAATGTAAACATAGTGCGGTATGTCTGTGGCAGGCAGCAAATCTGATACTGAGAATCACCATGTAAACAGTAGAGCCACAACAATGAAGTAATTCCATTAAAGCGTTGCCCCTCTGTGCCCCCTTACAGCACGACATGGAGTTCAGCAAGATCATGTCGACCAGTTTGCTGAAGTCTGAATCCTCTGCGTTGCCCACAAAGGCAGCAAGCTCCACCCTGGACAACGGGGAGGTAAAAAGGATCATGGAGGAGTGTAAGAGGCTGCAGATGGAAGCTCAGAGGCTACGAGAAGAAAACAAACAGATTAGAGTAAGTAAGAATTATAGCTTAATAATTGCTCCTGTCATTAATTGTTTGGCTTTTATGTTGTGAATTATATTGTGGCGTTCAGCAGTTTATAAAAATAAAAATGGCTTATTTAAAAGGAATTATGAGTTCTTGTGACATGAGCTGAGACTTGCATTCAAAACATAATTGTTACAAATTGACTGCTGAGGATTTAAACACTAAAAGATGCTTTAAATCACATCTACATTTCCACGTTGTTAGCTAGTTTCAGTAAAATTTAGTATGTAATACTGGGAGTTTGCTTATTAAAGTCTTTTTTTTCCTACATAAATTAATGTATCACCTGATTTTCGTTTAAAAAGGAGAAAACAGAAAAATAAAAAATTAGAGCCAGGAATCAAGTAATCTGGAAAAAAATAATCGCGATTAAGTTTACAGTATTTGCCAGCCACTTATTATCTGCAAATAATCATAATATGAAATCACACGCAAAATTGTAAATTTAGAACGTCTATTTTTAACCCATTGGAACTTAGGGTCTAAAACTCTCTTTTTTTAATTCCCATATGCATTTTCAATTTGAAAGACTGCATGGTTGCTTATTTGGTATCATTTTTATCAGCACAACCGCACTTATGTGACACTATTTATTTAGTCATTTTTCCATGTTGCATTCGCACAATAGTCATAAAATCATGCAAAAACAGAAAATTCTGCCTGGAACAATGTGATTAATTTTGCTGTGGAAACCCAAAAAATGTTTAACAAACTGTTTGTACAACATAGAATGCAAGTTTTAGGTTTAAAAACAATAAAAACAAATTTGTCAACAAACTAATCAACATATTTTTGAATGAAAATACAAAAAAACCCAGGCTAAAGTCACACATGGCAGCCCTAAAAATAAGAATTTCTCTCCTAAGAGCACACTGTCTATTTTACATTTTTTCTGGAATTCTGTTTTTTCTTTTTTTTCCCCTCATAAACTTTCTTCATTATGCTTTTGAAAAATAATAAAACGGAAATGAGCACCACCCTCTACAACGTGGGTGTAGAGGGTGTAGAGGAGGGTGCTGAGCACACAGCCCTGTGGGGAGTTGGTGTTGAGGGTGAGGGCTGTGCATATGTGGGCCCCTACTCTCACCCTTTGAGAGCGGCCTGTCAGGAAGTCCAGGATCCAGAGGCAGATTGAATCTGAGAGTCCAAGGGCCTCCAGGGCATGTCTGTCCATTCTGAACTACTTTCGTCGGAGGCGGGACTTTCACAGAGAACCACGGAGTTTCCTCAATTTTAGGACAACACTGATGCTCGTTATTGGGGAAAATTCATGTTGGTCCCCTTCCCAAAATAAAATAATGGTCGGTTTTCTCTCTGGATTTCTCATAGCAGATCCCCACCCCCAAACCGCCCCACCAACCCCGCACGTGCCCCCCATAGCGGGTTTGCTGCTGCTTCATTACAGCCATCAGATCCATGTTAATTCCTCCGCCTTTTTTTGTATTGTTTAGTCCAAAAACTACAGATAAATGCCATATTATCTCTTTAATTTAATAAAATCTCAATCACAGAATGTAAAAAAAAAAAAAAGTTAAAGTTTATTTTAGACAATTTTATTACGCTGATCTCACAGCTGCACGGCAGGACGCCTGAGCGCAATAAATAAATATTACCAAATAATTACGTTTTATCAATTGCGTGCGTTAACGCGTCAACATTCACAGCCCTCTTAAAAATATGTTTTTTTTTTTTTAGTTTTTTTTTTTTTTTTAACTGAATTCCAAGTTGTTATTCAAGTCTCGTTTTGTCTCAGTTTTTGTGAATGAGGTCAAAAAGAGGTTAAATGAGAGCATCCACATAGTTTGATGAAAAGCCTTGAAAATCAATTTGTAATTATCAAAATGTTTGGGGTCTTTTTGAATGACCACATTTTAGGGGAGCCAAACAGAAATGACAGATGATCTGTTTCTGCTGGAATTGTTATGAGCTAAGTTAATGAAGACAACATGTTTTTTGACTGGTGAAAATGTCAGAATAGACGTCTTGCCCAGATTTAATTCTTTCATTGTGTTCAGTGATGAATCATCTGTTGTACATTTCAGAAGAAATGCTTTCTAAATAATTTATCTTTGTATTGTACATTTTTATTTCATATAAGTGGGGGGCAAACACTTATCTTACTTTCAAAGTTGACATATTTATTTTACATGCATTTGCATGAGTACATATAAACATTTCTTACAACCACTTATGATTTATGGCATATTTTGAAGAAATATTTCTAAAAAAACAACTTCCAGTAACAGAAAAGGCTTGAATGGCATTAACACAAGACAATCAACCACAGCAACAAATGAGTTTTAAACTCTGGCGTTTTAAAGGTCTAACTGGATGTGAATTTCACAAACGGAGCTCATTGGCAATTTGAATCTCCACCACGGAGCAGATTCTTTGTGCATCTCAATAATCCGATGCGTTACATTCACAATATAATGAAGCCCTCTGCTGATATGGCTTGATGTGATCCAATAAACTGACATAGCCAATTAAAAATACCTAAATAAACTGGAGGTTTAGTTCCAGTGTTCAGTCTTTCAACTAACTTAACTGCTTTGCCGTTTACACAATTAACATAAAGCCAAATATTCTGAAGTGAAGAAAAGCTGCTTTATACCATTATGCAACAATGGTGCAAAGCTGAAATGAAAAGCTGCTTTTCTCTTCAGAATCAGCTGATTCATGTTGATCGTGTAAATGGTCAAAATGTTATAGTGGGTCAATGAGCACGTTTTTTTTTTTTTAGATGTTACTGACGACATCTCCAGTGTTAGTGTTGTCTTTTTCAAAAAATATTAGATATGTACTTCTAAATCTAAAATTCTCCCAAACATTAGACAGTCAAGTCTCCAGATTTATGTTGCGTTCCTTCCCTCAATTTTCTGTGGTAATGAACCCTAGATACTGATGGTGCGTTCAATGCTCCTTGAAAAAAAATGAAGTATTTGATGGAAACACAGTTCTTTCCAATGACGCACACTAGAGATGTATTGCACATTTAGATGTCAGTTGTATCCATTGACATATACAGAGGTAGACAAACCAAGACTGGGACATCACCCATTGAAATCGCCTCATCTTCTGTTCCAACGAAATGATGTCAATTCACTTGCCATTTTTCGACATTACAGATTGCGCCATTTTGGGATTAGAGGACGTTAGTAAGCAGTGAATAGTCCAAGTGGGTCTGAGTCATCATTTCAATGGCAACCACTCTTGCCAATCAGGAGTGAGCTTATTGGAAAGCCACACCCTCTCCAAGCTGTCAATCAAACGCTTTGAATCTCTGAGGTGGGGGCCAGCAGGCACCACAAACAATTTGAGGAATCTGATTGGCCAGTTTATAACTTAAATAACTTGGAATAAAAAAAAATGTCATAAAAAATAGGATTAGAAAGATATTAAAAAGAGACACTAGAGCAAGAATTGTTATTCTGACAAACAGAATGACTGAATGATAGTGGTTTATTTCTCTGTAGAAGTCTATGGGATTCTGGCTTTCTGGGACCAGCCGGTACATCCATTTTGGAACGCAAGGGGTCGAGGGGATAATAAGTCCAGTTCTCTCTATTTACTGTTTATGGTTGTATCCAAAGGGATTCAAATCAGTGACTTTCTCCATCCCTAATAATACACACAAACAGGCAGGCAAGAAAAGTTCTGCTTGCACATCTTTCTATTTTAGCTGTAGCCACAGGCAGAAGGACTAAATGCTCCTGCAGCTATGATTAAACTAACACTAGAGCCCCCACCTGCTGCTGGGAAGTGAAGTGAGTTCAAGTCTGGCGCCTTTTGCCTTCCTCAGGGGGTTGGGTTAGAAAATTTAAGCAGATCCTATTTCTTTGAGCTTGCAAAAAATGGGTGAAAACGACCCATTTAATAATACTTCTTCATATTGATCCTCTAAAGTCTTTTTTTACCGTTCTGCTTCTATACATGCTCTTTCACAATTTCTCATTTGTTTATGTTTTCCCTCCTCCCCATTTCAGGAGGATGATGGTCTCCGGATGAGGAAGAGTCACATCATGTCATCACAGCATGCTTCTGTTGCCATGAAGAAAGATGAAGGGTTCAGCACTCGCACAATGGCCCTCATCATCCTCTTCTTTGTGGTGGGCGTCATCGTGGGCAAACTGGTCTTGTAAAGCGCAGCAGTTCTGTCGGCCACAGCATGCTTTCGGGGATGAAACCAAACATAGGATCTGGGATTCTTGGATCAGGAATGTCATATCTGTCGGGTCGGGGGTGGGTGGTACTAGTTTTGATTTAGTCTCATTTATGTAAAAGAAAAATCCTGTATGAGATGAAATTTAATGTATGAAAGCAAAAAGAAAAAAAATGACTCATGAACAAATGAAAACTGTTACAGGTCTTGTCTCTCCATAATCATTACATAATCGGTCTGGCCTTCTTCCCAAAGTTTCATGTATTCAGATGATGCGTTCGAGGGTGGGGGAAAATGAAGACTTGATTAGAGCTTATTTTCTAACACTAAACTGGTGTTGGTATGACTGAGTTTGTCTGGGGTTGAGCGAATGTCATTCCGGTGTGTTATTTTCTAAAGTTACACAGACAAAATCCAGTATAAATGGAGTTGTGATGGCCCCGCTCCACAGTAAAACCCTGGTGTTTGCTCCAGCAGAATCCTCTTTAACGAACGGATTTACAACATGAATGATGCACACAGGTGGGGTGACACAGGGCTCTCACAGCTTCCTCCAATCAGAGGCTCTCTTTGATTGTACAACCACCTGGGTCTGCGTATGAAACACTAACATAAGCTTCTTTTCCGTGTGTTAGTTTGATTTCCACCATCCCCGTCACTCACTGCTCACCATGTTTCCGTTTGGCTGAGGGGGGGTGTTTGCATGCGTTCACAGAGTGTTGCATTTGGACTTTTGAATCTAATTTAATTGCTTTTATAATGGTGGAAATTATATTTTGATTGTAGGTTTGCACAATTACAATTTCAGAATATTTCTTTGTGTTTTCCGTTGCAGTTCTTCGGTTTTATTTGAATAATTTTTTTCTGTGTATGGATGAAAAACATCTAAGAATAATTGCAGCTACCTGGATTGAAGTTCAGATCCTTCCTGTAGATTCAGATGAACGCCTTGCCTTGTGACCTATCGAGGCAAGTTATTCTCAGGCCAAGACGGAGGTGCATTTACAATACATCAGCTTGTACAGTGGACAGAAGGTGTAGAGAAAATGGTTTCCTATCAACATTACAGTCCTCATATGTGTTATAAACAATGATTTTATGTTATTTCCAACATTTTTTTAACATATTTTTCCTGATACATTTGTTCTGTTTAGGAGCAAATGTATCTAAGAGATGAGTGTTTTAGTATCTGCCTTAACCTGCTTTCCTTAGCTCTTCTTTAGCCTCCACTTAGCTTTGGTATTTTTTTTATTGCTCATTCATCTAAAATCTACAGCTGAAGTTGTAATGGTTGTTTATGCTGCCGGCTTTATTGTGTCTCTGGGCATTCTGCAGCAGGAAATGAACACAGCACGGGGGTCCACATCATCAGGCTTTGCTTTTTTTTTGTAGAAAAAAAACAGAAATCATGTTTTGGGAATTGTTTAACTTTTTAAATTCTATGGTAATAAATCACTGCTTTACAATATTCCAAAGAGAATAAACAAATTGTTTCTGTTCCTTGTGTTTAAGCCTAAGGGTTGAGAGGAAACTGATACAATGCTTCATGTTTTCCGGTGGAAGCTAAAGAAGAATCAAACTAGTGAGAACCTGAAAATAAAAATGTGTTTCTACTGTATCTCTGATGTGTTTTGGTTTGAGGATGACCTGCTGCTTTTGAGCAAGGGCAAAGCTGTCCTGAGCTACAGATCCATCCTGGGTTGTCACATTGTACTTGCATAAAGTTGTTCTTGTTTATTGTATCCTGGTTGGAGTGTCACATTCTACACAAGAACTGCTTCCAAACACCAAATTACTTTGAACTCATGTGAATGAATGTGTTACTTTGACACCGTCTCTGATGACGTAAACGCCACCAGGCTGGATCTCCTCCCAAGAAATTCTCGATGATTATCGATGTGTAAACACTAACCGGTCCGGGCCTGATTGTAAAGCGCACTCCACCAACCTGACCTGGAATCTGACCATCACCATGATCGATGTAAACAGTCAAGAAACTGTTTTGTATGTATATAAATAAAGAAATAAAAACGTCTATCTGAGAAGATGATTAACCCTAATCAAGTAGTATGATGTAAAAAAAAAAAAAAAAAGCTCCAATGTTGGATTATGTAGCAACTTAATAAATTAAATGAATAAAGCTTTGACTTATTAGTGTGAAGTTGTTTGCTGTAAAGCACATAGGATATACATTTCACATAAAGCCACACAGATGCTGATTTTATTCAATGCTTGGATTATTCATGATCTTAAGTCAAGTTTTTGTAAACATCTTTTGCTGTAGATATGAGCACCGTGGAAAAACCATGCACTGCAGCTTGTGTTTTTTAAAAAACTGGATGTATACATGAAAATAACTTGCAATGTATTTAAAAAATAAATCCAATCAAGCTTATGATCACTTAAGTATTTTTCCTTAGCATATATGATGCTGTCCACCATGAGGCTATAGGTCATGAAGAGTTATATAGCAGTTTTTTTTTTACTTACCATTCTGCTAAATTAAAATGTTCTCAAATATTTCTAAATTTAGTGACATTACTCATCTAATCTTTGAAATTAAAAATTAAGCAACTTTTAGATAAACTGATATCCATAACACCTCCTGACCAATTTCTCCGTAAATGCTAGAAGACTGCAAATATATATATTTTTTCCCAACCAAAACTGTCAGTCAGGTGTTTTTTTTTTTTTGTTTTTTTTTAAGAAATAATCTAACAAATTCATTTAGGTCTAAATTACTGTAAAATAATCCACATACTATTTTATAAAGGGGCATTTGTTTGGAATATAACTTTATTAATATTATTTGGCACTTTTCACATGCAGTGCCGTAATGTATTATCTCAGACAAAACCATGCTTTCCACAGGGACTTTGGTCAGCAGCAAATAGCATTAAAAGCACATTCCGAACATGAAACCACAAGAAAACATGTCATATTAGACCACAGCCAGAAATACGAGCTCTGGGAACATTCAAAACATCAGTTGCTTTGCGCTGCCTCTTTGACTTTCAAGCATCGCAAATTTACTATTGTTTCAAGAACGGTAAAATATATTGCTAAAAATAAATCATTTAACCTTTAAACTTTTATTTGTGCTCTTTTGGCTTTTAATAAAGTAAAATTGTATCAGACGATGTTTCTGTCTGCACCTTGTTGATGGAGGCAGCAGAGTGGAATCCGTGTGAGGCAGGGGTCCTCATGGGTGTGCACCTGGACCTAGTAGCTCCTCAGCTGTTTAGCTTGGCTCCTGCTGCATGCTCACCAGCAGACCCCCCCAAAAAAGAAGATTTAGGCTTGCTTTCATATTCATTTGGGAAATAATCTCTTTCCATTTTAGAAGAATGTTTCAAAATACAGACAGTCCTACAGTCCTAATTAGGAGGTCCAGGAGTTTGCTGCTCTCCTGAGGGAAAGGTCAGAGACAGAAAGGGAAGTTTAATTCAGAATGGCTATAAAACTCTCAAGTATTCTGACTGAATTTATGGGAGCCACTTAACAAATGACTGTTAATCAACCCATCAATTATCAATTCAATTTCTTGCATTAATTCGAATAATAATGATTTAATTACTGGATTTCTGGTGGATAAATGTTGCCTTTAGATGACGGTTAGTCAACTGTTACCCTCCAATTATTTTCTCTAGCCTCAAAATTGAACCTTTGATTAGAACAACAGACTTTTAATTAAAAATCTTATAACAAATTGCAAACATTAACATATATGAATTGCCAACGACAGTTCAAGTCCTTATAGGCTAATTTTCATTAACATTAACTATGACTACTATGTTTCCATGAGCTGAGTGAAGGTAACCAATACATTAAATTGGCTTTTTCTTGTCAAAGACATTTCTTTTTCCCTTGATCTCATCAGAACAGTGTCTGCCTCTGCTACATGTCATGATGCAGACTCAGGGAGAAAGCAAACATCCAAATCCAGCATAGCAACCGGTTCTATACTATGAATTGTTTTACGGTTCCTGAAATTCCACTTCATATTTCTGTAAAATCAGTGTCTTTTCTATGACAACGGGTCTAAGTCAGGCAGAATTTAAAATATTACTTACAGAAAAGTTTGGATGGCAAACTATTTTGTCCCTCAAAACTAGTTGGAACTAAACATAAACCACTGATTTTGCTTAAAGAGTTTAAAAGGTCTGAATGAGGGATTAATGTAGTCCTGCCTTTAAACTGATGACACTGGGGACAGCAAATTTAAAGAGCAACTGGAACCAAAAGAGACTTTTTAAAGACCTGGATGACCGTTATTGTATTCAAATGACTTGCAACAACTGTAGTATGACGTTTAATGATCTTCAAAAAACTGCAAATAACAGCTGAGGTAAAGATAACATTTCAAATCAGACCAAAAGTCACATAAACCTGGAAAGAATAGCGCATTCTTAAAAATATAGGCTAAAAAAAAAAGATTAAAGTTAGCAAATGATCTTAAGATTTGTCATTTTCTCTCGTGAGGCCAGTTTCTGGCTTTGTTATACACTTCATCATACAGTGCTGGATCTGGAAAGTCCTGCCAGCCACAGTACACTGCACCCACGGTAAAATTTATAGGAGGATTTATGATGATGGGCTGCTAGAACAAGGCTGGAATTTTGCAGATTCTTCAAAGATCATGCGAAATAATTCATGTACAAAGCTATCCTGTTAGAGAACCGGCCTCTGTGGCTCAAAAGGGGATTTTTCAAGGACAATAAAGCTCATTTCTGCACTCAAGGTGTGGATGAAGGACCACCAGTGCAGTTTCCAGACCTAAACCCCATGAAAACTTCTGAAAGTTTGGTAAAAAAAAAAAGAAAACAGATGGACAATCAGAAGCCATGAAACACAGCTGGGCTGCAAGGTTTGAGCGTCTAAAGATCACCCAACTACAATAAGACGGTTGAAAATGATGCCAAGATACATTTTCATTTTGATTTGTGAGTTTTCCCCTTATTTAAACATTTGGTAATTTTTTAAAAAAGATTAGAATTTCTTTTTCACTTTTGTCCATTTAACATACTAGTAAAAATGTATGCCTTTCTTTTTTATTAGTACAACTTTTGAACTAGAGGGTGCATGTACACTACTGCTCTACAAATTCTGGTATACCTGACTACATAGTTATTGTCTTTCAAGTGAATTGTGTGGTTCACTACGTTGTAAGAACAACATCTTTATCTTTACTTTTTGGCTGCCCTCTTTAGGGGTCGTCACAACTGTCCTCGCCCTCTGCATTCTCTTTAACACCAATCACTTTCATGTTCACCTTAACCCTTTAAAGCCTGCTGTTGAAAATATGTAACAACAAACTTCTGCTCCAAAATTACCTAAATGTAGAATCTACTTCAATGCAAATACATACATGACGCTTTTTTTTTTCATAGTTGGAAATAAATTAATTTGCTAACTGTATTCATGGACCTCTTATTTCGTCTTCCTCCAGACCTCCTACCAGAATAATCACATATCCCATTTCTGAATGTGTCCAAACCATCTAAGTCTGGCTTCTGTCTAAAAAAAAAAATAAATAAATAATTAGCTGTTCCTCAGATGTATTCCTTCCAAAATAGATCAGAAGAGAACCAAAATAACTTTACGGTGCAGGTACCTTTAACAACTTGACATATTCTATTCAGTGAACCTAAGAGTACAAGAAAAAGGAAGCCAGTGGCACAAGTGCTGTCCATTTGGATCGTAAAAAAGTGGTTCATTATGTTAAATCATTGTAATATAAGGGTTTGACAGATATCGACAGGCAGCAAACGCCAAAGCCTGGAAAGATCAGCAAATCCCTTAAGCTAAGACCTTTTACAGTATCATCCTAACATTACAACAAAAACATGACCTGCTTTTATGAGCCACATGAACTTTCAGATAACTCCAGGGAAATGAAAAGGCTGTATAATACAAAGGGTCACAAAATGCAACAGATGTTTTACAAACATTGTCCCAAAGTGGAGCCAGAAAGTTACTGTCCATCTGTTATGTTTTACTGGACAAAAGAAAAGGGGGAAAAAATCTGATCATCAAATAAGTTCAGTGGAATATTTCCCCCATAAATCTAGTAATGTGACTTTATACCTCTGCTTCTCACTTTCAGACTTTCAAAGGAAGTCAATTTGATTATTAAGCAGAAAGAATTTCATTTGTTTTTGAAAGCGAAATTTAAATGTGTTTGTTACTCATTCTATACAGTAACGAATAGGCATCAAAAATGAACAAATAAACCTCAATTATTTCAATGGTATAAACCATTGGCTATGTTTTGCTCAGATCTAATACAGAGTACATTTGAAACTCTTTAATTTAAACGGTGTTATTATTATTGATGCTTTTATTCCCCTTTGAGAATATTGATTTTGCTATTTTGTAATGCTTAAAGAAGCTTGTATTGATGATTTTTAGAAGGTCAGTGGTTTGATTCCCTGCCTTGATGATCAACATGTCTATGAACTTTATGTTTCTCTAACGCATCCATAAAAATGCTTGTTAAATATGCTTAAAGAAATGGACAACTTACAGAAGACTGCTTAAAGTTGCCAGTAAATTAAAAAAAAACTTGCAGCTATGTTTCCATCCCGTCTAGTTTTAGACACAAAAAAAACTATTTTAATTTGGTGAAGTTAGTTTTCCTATTTTTTCCTCTTTCTTGTCCCTGCTACGAAAAATAAGCTCAAGGTAGAAAATGAAATCCCAGGCTGGAATGTGGTGCTGTGTCTGTTCAGTAGCTGGTTAGGCATATGACCATGAGGCAATGTGTTTTTTTTTTTCTTTTTGGCATGCCATCAAGCGGGAAAGTGAGGTTGCTGCTTCAAAGTGCAGTTTTGTGGGCAGCAGCAGAGTACTTTGTTGTTCAACTGGAGACATTTCTTTAAAGAAGCTACTTAGTTTGAACCACACCAACAAGGTTGGAGCTGATATTTTCTTTCACGAGGCAGCTGCAGCTCATATTTTTTGTTAATAAGGCCTAAAATATGAATGAGTGGGAACAACTGGAAGACACACACACTACTGTAGTGATGTCATTTTGTATGTGAACAATGGTGGCCTATTTTCTCTGGACATGTGTCCTAACTTTCACTTGAACATTTCATTTAATTTGTTTACATGAACAAAAACTTGTTGAATTTAGTGTTGTTTTCTTTTTAAAATAAGGTTACATTTTAAAAGTGCAGTTCTCTAAAGATTGAATTTTGAATTGTCCCATGAGGAAAACCAGCAACTAAAGCAAAGAAAAGTTGAAACCTCACATGTGCATCAAAGATCCATGGGAGCACCGTGAACTGCTTCACTGGCCCTTAAAAGGTTCCTTGTTACACTTCGTGCTTGACTGACACAATTTTGGATGTAACTGCTTGTCTGGATGATTTCAAGTGAAGGAATTTTTTCCTCCGTTTTCTGAAGTATTACCACATGTGTCCTTAAATATGCGATCGCTTTTTTTGTTGTTTTGGCTATTAAAAAATGCCACCTTTTTTTAAAATATAGTTGACATTTTGAAAAAGAACAAATATATGGACTTTTCATTTCTGCAACATTGAGAAAGGAATTTCTTTTTTCTTTGTACTTGATGAAAAATGATGAATCTTTCTTGCCCTGATAGTCAGACTGGATCACTCCCCAGTTTCCAGCTTTTGTGCTTTGGTATGCTAACTGGCTCCATTTACAACATAATTGATTTAAAAGTCTTTTTAAATTTCCTGACATTATAGGAACCTATTATCTTATGCCTCGGGGTAAATTCTAAATCTTTCAGGGCTCCCTGTGCTGCCAGGAAATTTGAAAAGTGACAACCCTGTGATGGACTCTTCTTTTGTTTGGTAATCATTGGCCAATTTTAACTGCTTACTTGCAATAAATACAGATTAGTTGACTTTTTTTTATAGGAAACAGAGTAGAATTCCTTTATTATTATTATTATAATTTTGCTGTATCCTGGATCTGATAGAGATGGAATGAACCATAATTCTGTAGCCCAATGTTATGGGAGGAGAGTATTCAGCATCTAGATGCATTTTATTGTTATCACAAATGAAAATAAATCCTCTTTTTGTTAATGCTGTTGTTGTTTCAAAATACTAATTTCTGTTCCTAAGTAAATAAACTAGAAAAAATGCAGTTGTAATGTGTATTTTTATAAGTGGTAGCTCAGTATGTGAGGTCTTTTACTCTCCTCTTCTGGTGTAAACACACTCACCACATGTGTGTTGTTTCTAATATACTGTGTCTGCGTTTTATCTTTTCTGAAATGGTTGCTTTTAACAAGCCTCTGGGTCTGCTTGGTGAGAGGTTGGCCCTGCACACCTTTCCCGCCTTATGATTTGCAGCAGAAAGAAACCACAGACAGAGCCTAGCAGATTGATCCCAGAGGCTGCAGCTGCACCCGTGGATTCCTCCTAGCACGAAAAGATGTTTTTATTTTTTTTTCCAGACTTGAGGTTTGATTGCAAATTCTGCACATCATCGTACAGATGAATACTGCTTACCCTCACTTTGTTTTTTTTTTTCTTTTAGTCAACCTCTGCTCTTCGCTAGGATAACTAGAGTGGGGCAAAGCTGTTTTCCTCTTTCAGCTCCAAAGAATTATCTCATGGAGCCAAGTGTCGTGCCACCGTTGTGGCATGGGCTAGTGCTAAATTTGTGAGCTGTTTTTTTTTTTCAAAAAAATATTTAAGTAACATTCTAAAAAGAACATCTATTCAATTTGTAAATTTTACTTCTTGTCCATAAAGTTGCTTTCTGCTCAAACACCTAATGATCCATAAAACTGACCATCTCCACATTGTTTATGCAATTTGAATAAATAAGCACAATAAATTCTAACAAGCATTTTGTTTAAGGTTTAGAAATCACACCTAATAGCAAAACATATCAGGTATTTTGTGGTAAAGCTTTTAATAAATACACAAGATATTATTGTTTTTTTTATTAGTTTATTGAAGAAATTATGATCACACGTGTGTTAATATTGTCTTGACATCAGGGTTGCAAAGTATTTTCATTCAAATAAAAAAGATTTGATGGAAACAAATATGATAAACTCCCACAGCAAAGGTTAAAATTGAGAAAATATTTGAAAGAGCATGCAATGTGCATGCAAAGATTTCAATTTGAATGGTTTAGAGAACACTTAATCAGACGTCATTGACTGTCAGGGAATTGTTATGTCATCTGATCTAAAGATATTTCTGGATCTATGAATATATTTTTTTTTTGTAAGTTACACTTTTATTTTGGGTAAAACTTTTCTGTGTTAAATATCAAGGAGCCGTCAATCATTTTATTTGTGTAAGCATCCACATTTTCCAAATAAAAGATGTGTCTGTGTACAGTTCTTAATCTGTTTCAGTCATAACACCGAGTTTCCTGATGTATATACTGTGTATTCCCTGCTGTCTCTTTGCTGCTCCTCTTGGCTCATTTGTTGCCACACTGACTGCAAAGTGTATTTTTTTGGCTAATGGCTTCACATATCATTCCGTCTGTTTTTTGCAGTTTCCAGTCATTTTTGTGCTGGAAAGTCTTTGGAGTAATGTGTAAGCCATCTGACAGATATTTATCGAATAGCAATACATTTGCTCAGCATCTGGGCTTTGAATCAAACTGTAAAATAATCCTTTTCAGCTCATGTTCTCCTTGATTCTGAGTTATCTTCTTCAAATGAACAATAGTCTTAAGATACAGTTGAAGTAAACTTTCAGTTTTACCTTTAGGGGCTATGCTTGTAAACCATATTTCAACAAATATTAAGAAAATCAGACATTAGTTGTTCTATCATGAGGTTGAGGTGTAATAATTATTAGGATTTTGCAATACTTTAACCCTGTATAACCATTCGTCTTTTTTTGATACATGTATTTCTGAGACCCCCTATCTCATTAACATTATTTCTTATAAATCCATTGTACATACCTTGATTAGTCTGTTTTCTGCCCGGTAGTTCGTCATCAATCCACTAGAGGCAGTAGAGGGGCTTTTTCTGCTCATTTCAAAATGGCTGCCTCCATGAAAACACTTGTGGGAAAAGTTTTGACTAATTTTCGAGACTTTATAGTGAGAATAAGTCGTACATTGCTATTCATTTTTAAATGATTATTTGCTGTATTTAAAGAATGCAACATTTAATTTTAATTATTTTTTTTATAATCGATTACACCATGTTAAAAATGTGTGGCTCAAATTTGAGACAGTGAGTAAATAAGCTTTTCTCCCTCAACACTCATGTCAATATTTTTGCATCTTAAGCTAATATTGTTGAGAGCAAAAACTTATCAATCACCCAATATATCATAATTAAACTATCCATATCTCATCAAAAAAATGAAAATGTTTCTGTGGATTTCATCAAAGGGTGTTAAAAAAAATCCTCTCAATTAAAAAAAAAAATCAAATTTCTGTCAAATCTTTGATGTGCGAATTAGAAGAAATCTGATTTTGTACACAGCTTTATCGCAAGTTTTTGAGGGCAGCAAAAAAAAAAAAAATAAAACAGGGATATTTGATGGGTTTGAAGCTAAAGTGGGATGTCTAAGCAGGGCCAGACTTACCATTAGGCAGTTAGTGTTCCCAGGCCAGCCGAGACATGTAGGCAATGTCCAGATTCCCACCCTAATAACTACTAAAAAAACTGTGAAGTGAAGGACTATATAGTGCCCTGGATTTTAAAAGCAATTCAGACACCATGCTCACTACTTTTCTTTCTTTTTAAAAAAAAAAAAAACACCGGATATGTCACCAATTTTACAAAGGAAAAATCTAACAAAAATGAACATTTTATGTATTTGTGACTCCACCGTGTTCTGATGATGAAAATGTGGATGGTTTATTAAGAAACTACGTTTACACGTTTTTTTTTTTTTGTTTTTTTTTTTTCAAAAAATGCTTGACCAATGCATTGTGGTCTACACTATATCCGCTAATGTAGTGAGCATTGATGTACACTGTTTTTTTGCAAAGACTTCTGGGAAATTTCTAGGGAATTTGATTTTTGAATTGTAATTTAGGACAGCATTACAAAATAGCAAACACACTGTATAGTGCGTTATATAGTGCGTAGTGAAGGAAATTGGACAAAAAACATTGTCTTTTTAGTTTGTCCTGGGTCTTCCACGGGGCCTCCGCCCAGTGAGACATGTCTGTAACACCTCCACAGGGATTACCACTAACCTGTGCCACAAATGCAATTTATACATTTGATCCTTATCATCTCATGTTTATCCTTAAAATTGTTGTATTTTGGGTATTTATTGTTACGTTTCGCACAGCAGTTTTCAAATAATTTTAGTTTTTAAGTGTGTATCAAAACATTTGGATTCTTGACAAGGATTCTGTCTACTAGATGACCAAGGAAGATTTAATTTAACATTTTAACCTGAAGAAATATTAAAGAAAAGATTAATACAATCACTGCACAGGGCCCCATTTTGTTTTTCGCCTGAGGCCCCCAAACTGCTGAGTCCGCCACTGTGTCTAAGCACAGATCTTTGCTAGTTTAAAGTTTCTTTATTTTTTTTCCCCTATAAATGTATGGATCTCGTTCATATTCATTAGTATCCACCTCAGGTGAGTCAGACACAAGACGTTTTTGAAAATCTATTTTTAATAGACATAAAAAATATTAGATGACAAAAGTAGATAGAATATTTGACAAAAATCTCCTTTTTATGAAAAAACATACAACATAAATGGTTAAATAAATATTCGTCGGATGTGTCTACCTTAATCACTGATAATAAAAAGCAGATTACTGCACAGGTTTTTTAAAAAGCGTTACAGTAAAGCCAAATTTCTAACCTTGGTAGCATCAGATATGTGGCAGCTGTACCTTTTCTATATGGCTTTGCGTTTGTCCAGTATGTCAATTAAAAAAGAAGAAAAACAAAGTGCAAAATTTGAGATGCATCTGACAGATGAGTCAACTGAAAAGTTTGTGGCAATGGATGCTACTGTTTTACAAAGATCCTGTTATTTTATTAAAACAGGATTAAAAACTGAAGCTGCTACATTAAATTATTTGTATCTTTGTTTTAATGGGCTTTAACTGATCTGACTAATATTTGAGTTCAACTTTTTTGCTTCACATCTTAATGGTGAGTAGAAAGGAGCAAACTACAAGGGGACCCAAAAGAAGAACCCAAAGCCCCTTATCAGTCTTGAAGAACCCTTCTGTTTCTCCACCCCCACATGTGTGTCCGTTAAAGAGGAATGCAACGCAGCAGAAAACAATGTTCATGACTGACTGCAGCAGTGTAAAAGGTTTGTCTTTAATAGACACAGAGCCTGCTGCACAGCACAGATGCAAACCACAGCAGCACCACTTGTGTCACCTTCTCCGCCCCGCTGGATAACTTTAATTGCTTCCCTGAGTGAGCAAACTGCACGTCCCCGCCACTGCAAAGCACCATGGGAGCCTGAAAGGATGTGGGTCGTCGAAGCGGTCTGTCAGGACTGGTCCCGTCTGTCGGTCTCTCTCCGGTGAACAGCAGCAGATGTTTCCTGTGATCCAGCTCCATCTTTAGGAGCTCATACTCTTTATGTGGCAGCTTGATGCCCAGCACAGTGCACCCATCCGTCGGAGTCAAATCCTGCTCCGCCCCCTCCTCCCAGCCTCCTGCTAGACCGCACTTTCCTGGTCTTGTTTTGTTCAGCAGCTTCACAATGTCCTTGTCCATGGCTGTGACTCTCACCTCGGATACCTTAAAGGCAAACTCGGATGCTCCCAAAATCTTGGCGGAGGGGTTTCCCTGAGCGTAATGGCCAAAGGCCCTGAGGGTGAAAGTGGGTTGTGAGCAGGCGGGGTCAGAGTAGTGCCTGTAGATGCCTTCCCAGGCTTGTCGCCCAGAATCAAAGGTAAAATCCCGGGTCAGGAAGAGGACATTGGGCCGAGTTTCACACCTCTGGCTCACCCAGCGACCATCCAGGGACAGAGGTAGGGCGGGGCTTCGGGGCAAGACTGGAGGACGCTTCTCTGAGGAGCGGTACACCATAGCACACACAGGGCAGGGGTGGATGTGATGCTGCCAAATAAAAAAAACGTTAACTGTTTTTTGACTGGAACTATTGATTTCTGCTGGTTACTAAAACACTGAATTTACAATTTAACTTCAATGGATATTACTTTAACATAAAACAGTTTTTTAATTGTGGTAGTACTACAGAAACGTGATCATCTGAAACTCACCATGGCATTCTGCAGTGGCTGCTGGTACCCTGTAGGTCTGTGTAGCGTTCTTTGAATCCAGTCTGTGTGAATATCCCCCAAAAACAACTCCTGGACCTTCCCCCCATGGCTGTGGTGCTGAGTCTGCACTCGAACCAAACTCATCTCCATCATAGAGAATCCCAGAGCGGCCAGGCATCCTCGTCCCGCTCGTGTGTTGAAGAGCTCAAACAGCTTCCCTGGCTCAACTCTGTCGAGACTCACGTCTGTGCACGTCTGAGGCAGCCTCGCAGCCAGTGTCTGCTTTGCTGAGATGCTGTGGACCACAATGCCCACCTTGGTGACATGATGTTCAGCCTCAGTGCCCCCGGGGGTGATCCAGGAGGCCTGCTGCAGACGGATCTTGCCCCTGATCAGAAGGGAGTATGCTGGGTCTCCACAGCTGCTGTCGGAGTAGTAGTGCTGCAGGGCATGGAAGTGGCGGTTGGGCTGGAAGGAGTAGGAGCGAGTGAGGAACTGTGGGCCAGGCCGAACTTCACATCTGTGCACAGGAGAAGAAGTAATGATTTTGTGGTGCGTACTTGCTGTGTGTGCTGTTAAAGCCATTCTTTGCAGAAACAGTAATGTTATGATGGATGGTGCAGTCCACACCTTATTTCTGCCCTGACAAAAGCCACACAGTCACATGATCACATACTTTTTTTCAGTTGAAACTGTGAGATATTACAAATAACCAATGCATATACATCACTATTATGTCATGTTTAAACAACAGCAGAAAAACAGTACAAAACAACAATCCTAACTCTTACACAAAACAAATACAAATGTGAGTGATTTAATATAAAACCATAAACAAATCTAGTAAATGAGAACGTTTTTGACACTTTCATTGCAGTGTAGGGATCCATCCATCTTCTTTAAACTATCTGGGATCATTAAATAAAGATCCCCACAGTTCCCTCTCCCTGGTCACTTCCTCCAGCTCCTTTGGAGTGACCCCGAGATGTTCCCAGGCCAGCTTAGAGACGTAATCTCTCCAGCGTGTCCTGGGTCTTTCCCAGGGCCTCCGCCCAGTGGAACATGATCAGAACACCTCCTCAGGGAGATTTCCAGGAGACATCTAGACCAGATCACCTCAACTGTCTCCTCTCAATAAGGAGGAGCAGTGGCTCTAATCCGAGCTTCTCACCCTATCTCTAAGGGAGCGCCCAACCACCCTACAAAGGAAGCTCATTTTAGCTGCTTGTTTTTAGGACCTCGTTCTTTCGGTCACGACCCAGAGCTCATTACCTTAGGGGAGTACTGGAATGAAGATCGACCGGTAAACTGAGAGCTTCACTTTCTGGCTCACCCCCATTTTCATCACAACGGACCAGTGCAGCGAGAGCACAATGGTGGACGTAGCTCCAATTCCCCTGTCAGTGTCACGCTCCTATCTTCCATCACTCATGAACAAGACCCCAAGATATTAAAACTCCTCCACCTGAGGCAGGAGCACTCCACCCACCCAGAGAGGGCAGAGTGAAGTGATCTTGAATATAATTTGATAATCTGATAACCCAATTATTTGAGATTTCACCATTAGTAATTCCAAATTCTGGATAAATTGTTCCATAATCTAAATCAATAACATAAAGTCCAACTTTTTTATCAATTAAGTACATTTTAAATTTCAATGGCATTCTAATTTAAATGGTCCATTGTCAGTCAGTTCTGAAAAGAAGACCAGAAAGATGCATACATTCAAAAAACACGACATGACAGGCCTTAAAGGTCAGCGTCCTTACATGTTTTCCAACTATCCTGCCACTGAACCCCCTTAACACACCTGATCCAGGTAATCAGGTGCAGATGATGCAGGGTCCTTAAAAACCAGCAGGATGCAGCCTTCGAGGCCTGCACTCTGAGACCTCTGTTCTAAGTGATCACTTGCCTTGTCGACACCCAGGTGCCTTCCAGCTTTGGAGGAATGTCTGTGGTAACTTTGACTCTGTCCTGTAGATGGCGGTACTGGCAGTGTGGCTCCCACTGCAGACTCTCACTGAGATTGGAGGAGGTGCTGAAGTGATGTGGGGGCACCTCCCAAGGATCGCTGCCTCTTCCAACCACAAGCACAGCTGCAGGGGGGTGGAAAGTCAGGGAAGGGTGAGTAAATATGAACCGTTGTCAGGAACAAGATAAACACACAGACAGAAGCCGAGCACATTTTAACTGCTTACAGACATCTTGAACCGTCAGTGAATCCGATTTATTAATGACATTTTTTGCTTAAATTAGACTTTTAACTCAACTCAAGCTGAATCTTTCATGTTTATACTTTTGTCACATTTTCTTTCTTAAGCTCCAAAAAATTGTTCAAATTCCAGTTTAGCTGTGCTGCTCTGTAACACCAGATCTATTTCAGCTTTGCAGAAGCAGAAGGTGTGTGCAGAAGGGACTGCATGAGCGCACGATCTGCATTTCTGGCATGTACATAGCAGGCCAACTGAGCCAAACACATCTGCTGATAATATGATTTAAAAGAAAAGCACACATGATGATGAATGTTCTGGCTTGGCTTTTCACAAGCTCTGACAGTTAATCCAACAGAGAGCATTTTTCACTCTGTAATAGTTATTGATCTCACATGTGCACATCTGTTGCCTGCTATTAATCGTAAATGTGTTTTCTGAAAACCTCTGGACCAAACAAGCACAGGTCTTGTTTTTAAAAGGCACTGTGGGCCAATGAGAGGACAGCTCACACTCATTATTTTTCTGTAAAAAGTTTCCAAGACAGAGGCTGACTGAATGGTATTAATAAACCTTGTTAATGTCAAATAAAGGATAATGTTTCCCCCCCTTCAGTCTTGGATTGCTCCACACATGTTGACCTCAACCACAAACGTGTGCGGCTCAGTGGTTTCTCAACACCTTTTCACCTGATCACCTCGCACACACACACATACAAATATATAAAAGGTTATTTAAACCATACAGATGACAGATTTAAGTCCAAACTACATTTTTCTCCCTTCCAGAAGTCCATCACTCCTCCATAAGATTATCATTTCTTTTTTTTAAATACTCTGGAGCATGAAAATGTTTAAGCAATTTTCACCATACACTGTGTGCTTTCTAAAGCCAAGTATCGCTGTAGTTTTTTGAGAGAATTCTGCAAGCTTCTGAGACAGACTGGCAACCTGTCCAGGATGTATCCTTCCTTTAGCCAACAGTAGCAGGGATAGGCTCCAGCAACCCTGAAAGGTATTCAGCAGGTTTGGAAAATGCAGCTCACGGTATTCATTCTGGCCCACCATCTTAGAATCCAGACCAAAAGTCCTAATCAAAAGGAAAGTACTAGATCTGTGCAAATCGTTCAACTACCAAAGTCTCACTCTATTCAACTGTAAAGTGTTCCCAATAATCAATTAATTATGATTGTACTGTTTTTAGTTAAAATAAAAACAAACAAACAAATGTGTTGTATTATAGGACATAGTTTCTGCAGAGCAAAGTTATGAGACATTCACTTCTGAGTTTTTGGTGGTACCATTGGTGTAGAGTTTGCTACCCAACTTCCCATCATCCCTTTGTTAACACTCTCTCCCGCTAGCTTGCAGACCCTCACAACCCCAACCTAACATTACCAGTACAAGAAAAATGGCGAACAAAATTGGAGCTATCCAGCTGTACATTTTTAAACCAGCTCAGATGAGGAAAATGAGATGCATATGGATCTATGTCTACAAGTACCTGTAGATGCATCAGAATACGGCTGGGAGCTTGTAGCCTGTCGATTGTAACTTCTACTTCACAGCTACAATCTTTTACTTTCATCTGCTCCTGATCACAACGATTTGAATAAAGTAATAATCAGAGGCTTTAATTTTAAGCTTAATTTGCTTTTTATGACCTTCATGTGAAAATGCCACAAGAACATGTAAAAAACACTGAAAACACAATTTTCATCTGGTCTTTAATAATTTAAAACAACCACTTGCAACAACGCGTTAAACACAAGGCAGCAATCTGTTTGTGTTGTGGAGTCAACTTTTCTGTTTTTCCCTAAACATTTATATATGATATTTACTGAGGAGATTTGTCCTTCACTTTATTTTTTCTTCTCTTGGATCTTTTTCTTGTTGGGCATATGGTTGTATTTACTTGGAGAGTTCTCATAAAAGCAGAGCAAAATCAAACAAAATTGTTCATTTTGGGGTTTAAAGTATTCGACTCTTAAAAGATCCATTGAAACCACAAGAGAAATGATGGTATTATGTGTACAGTTTGATCATATCCAAGCCCCATCTCAATTTAGAGGCAATAGGAGGCTATTTTCTTTGATTTACTTCCTTCACATACAGTCAGATATCATTAGTTCTACCCTTCAATGGTTCATGCTGATTTATTTTTCCACTATGGCCTCTAAACCTTCCCACTGACAGCACTCAGCTAAAAAAATAGAAATAAAAAATAGAGAGCACATGTTTCTTTTGGTAAAAGTCACAAGAAAAAAATGGAAAATCCAAAAATTAAAGTAATAAAATGATATCAGAGAAGTTTATGCAGACAACAATGTGTATTTTCCCTACAGGAAATAGAAATGAATAAAATCCACCAAAAATATATACATTACATTATAAATTATAAATTACAATATAAATATATATACTATATATACTATATATATATATATATTGTAATTTAGACACAAAACCAAATTAGATGCTATCTGACATTGTGAAAAGATTGTTGTGTTTACAAGTTTACATATCAGTATAGGGCTGATTTAAAAAAAGATTAATTTACCGTAAACTGAACCTGTTCTTACTAGAAAATCAGTTTGTATGAATCAGATCAGATCTCCATATTTTTTTCTAAATTAAATATGCTTATTTCAGGGAAAAAATGATTTTCATTGTTTATTTTTAAAATAAATACTTGCCATTTTTTGAAAAAAAAGTTTCACTTTTGTTCAGCTGACGTCACCAGTTGTGTTGAAGCTGTCTTTCATTATCGAATAAAATTTAATGTGAATAAACATTTTAAAGAAAAATCTATATTGAATCAAACAGCAAAATTTTAAACCAAATTTGAACCAGGTCAGCATTTTGACTCTGAACTCTAAAAACTGATAGAATTTTTTTTTTAACAACACATGAATCTAATCAAAGCATGTTGCTAATCAGGTATGATATTTAGCAATAAAAGACTTAAAATTGTGGTTGTAAAAAAGAAAAAAATAATTTTTTGCCCGTTGGGTTGCTCTTAGTGCTTTTCTGGTGACATTTTTTTCACTCTTAGTGATTTAAAGTAGGCCGACATGGCACATTCCTCTATCTGCATTCACGTACAGTACATACTGTACTCCTGAGCAGCCCCACCACCTTCCACCTGCAGTATGACAATCACCCACTAGGGGACAGTGCTGGAGCCTGTAACTGTGTGTGGTCTGAACAGTCAGTTTGTCACCACCTTTCAAAACTGCTGCTGCAACCGATCCTCACTTCATCTGACTGATGGCTGGGCCAAAGAAATCTACCTGTGCTTGAAATTCTAAATTAATTCAGTTTCTAGACTTGTGCAAAAAAAATAAAAAATAAAAAAAATAACACTCTACACACGGATTTACTGTACCCTGCAAAAAGGATGCCATTTATGAAAGGCCTCCAAGCTGCTCTCTGTTTGCTTGTTTGCATTTGTGATTATGGTTTGGCACCCTCACCCCTCGCGTCTTAGCCACAGTCAAAACAGCTATATGTGCGCATGTATTTGGAGATATCCTGTGGAAACAAGAACCAGATCCAGGTACTTCGGATTCAAAGCTTTCTGGGAATCAAGTGCTCAACCGGCGGCCTTAGTTCATTTGTGAGGCCTTCAGGAGACACTCATTTAGATGTATAAAAATATTTGCTGCAGATTATTTAGAAGAAAAAAGGGAAAAGCTGCTCAACAACACGTGCTTTCTCTCTCTCTCTTTTTTTTTTTACAACTTCCTCCTTCGTATTTTCTTCCAGTGTGGAGGCCCCTGTCTCCTGTAAAAGCGTCTCGCTGCTGTACGGAAACCTTCTGGCTCTCCCTGAACTGTCCGTGCCCTCCTGGTCCTTTCTCCCTCCCTCTGATTACGCTTCCCCTTTCTAATGGCAGAAGCATTAAATTCACGCCTCATTTCAATCTGAAGGATGTCGGCTCTCTCTCGTACTTTTCTGTCTTTGATGTTTTCTTCTGTTCTTCAGTGTGTGTCAGGGGTTGATGAGGCGAATAAAGTTAGTCAGAATGGTACATGACGGGGAGGGTTAATGGCTTTGCCCTGGAATGATATCCATGAAGTGCACATTTGCATGTATTCTTCAGGTCAAGAATCATGTTAATGCCATCCACTGATCCCCTCTTATTTATTCTAATGTCACAAACTATTCAAATAACAGCTGATGAATTAATTCGATTGGAAAGTTTCACATCAATTAGCAGGGTTTTTTTAAAAATAATTACATGTGCATAAAATATATTCTGATTTGACTCAGTTGATTACATTTTATTCAATTAGCACTACTATTTTAAGAACATTGTAAGGTGTCACTTCCATTTATATAGAATAATAGAGTAGATTTATTATGGTCATATACAACAAAATTAAAAATGCTCACTCTTTAGTTCCTCATTCATTCTGTTTGTAAAAGAAAAAAAAATATTTTTTAACCAATGAGTTTAAGAATGATGTAAAATAAGTATAAGAGTATTTGCAGAAAAAGGAAGGAAAACACAATATTCTAAGGAAACAACAGGGTCCTAAACTTGGCCTGGTTTGTTAATGCTTTGCTTTTTCTCTTTGTTTATGTGGTTGACTAATTCATAGCTAATGCATCACCCTAAACCCACCTACAAATCCAACAAATAAATTGTTTTGAAAAGGTTTCTTGAGCCTATAAGCCATAAATGCCAACACATTTAACCCTCTAACACCAAAGGCATTGCTGGTAACGTTTAAACGGAAGAGTTTTACGCCAGATGCCCTTCATAACACAATCCTGTATTTTATCTGGACTGAGGACAGGAAGAGGGAGACCCAGACTCAGGGGCCCCCTTGTGGCTCTGTAGTTAGGCAGTAGAGTGAGGGTGGGAAACACATTTACCTTCAATAATTGATGGAAATGTATTTGCTGCTTGTGGTGGACCCAAATAAAATTTGTGATTGATGAGAGAGAATAAAGAAAGTTTCTGCAAATAAATAGCTATGTCAGGAAAAGGTGGTGGAGGACCCAAACACAGGAGACCGAATCAAAGGGGCAGAAAAATAAAACCTTTTATAAACTGAAATATGACAAAAACCATGGGCACACTAAAAGGGGGCAACCTGAAAACCTAATACTTAAATAGACTGAGGGTAATTAACTGACATGAAGACAGCTGTGGATCATTATAAACCTGAAACTGACGTGTCTGAGGGACAATTCAAAACAGAACATGACCAAAATCCATAACATAACTGACAAAAACCAAACCAAAGTCCACAGTCCTCACAGTACCCCACCCTAAAAGGGCAGATCCCAGATGCCCAAAAACAAAACATTTGGCAGGAGGGGACATATTACTTTATCAAATTTAATGGCACATTTTGGACATGCCATAACTGACAAAAACCAAACCAAAGTCCACAGTCCTCACAGTCTAATATAAAAGCAGGCCAAAAAAAGAAAAAGAAAACATGTCAGAGGTTTGAAATCAGCACAACTAGCTGTTTTGTACTTTATTAAAAATTGCTGTGCGGTTTCTGCAAAATGACTCAAGACTGGAAAACGCCCTGTTTTGTTTTTAAAATGTTATCTTTCACAACCCTGTACGGTCCTGATAGTGTCAGTTTAGGAGTGAGAGCAGGCTGCTTTGGTTCAGATTACAGGTTGCAGTGCTTTGTCAAAACAATCAGAGCTAACAGTTCGTTCTGGCAACAGAGCTATTGAAAAATAATGTCTTTTGAAGATGTGATGAACCCATCTTATTACTTTATCAAATTTAATGGCACATTTTTGATTTTTTTAATTTAAGTAACTATATTGCAAATGTTTAATTCAAGCATGGTTGGTTAGGAGGACTTTTTAACAACTTTATAGTATGTTTGTCTGCTAAGAACTGTCAGAAACTGAGAGGTGAATGACATAGAAAATAGATGTCATTGGTTATAGGTTTTCTGGCTGCAGTGTCCGCCCCCTTTTCCCCCTCTCCTCCGCCCTTGTCGCCACATCAGATGAAGGTCGGGATGATTTAAGGAACACAAGGTTAGTTTGTGTTATTTTAACCTCAACTTCTGCATTTACCTCCTCCAGACCAGAGCTGTCCCACCACTGTTGTCTTTTCATCAGAGGGTATCAGCTGCTTAATCCAGTGGCCTTGTTTATTTAGACAAGAGATCTGCGGCGGTTTGTCCAGCAGTCCCTGCTGCCCGTTCCACTGCAGTTCACAAGTTCTAGATCTCGCTCCCAAGGTTACAATTCATGAGGACTGCCACCGCATCCACTTACTCTATTCTTATCACCACGCATTCAACTGTTTCAGAGAGAAAAAAAACTCTGAATCTGACAACCAATGAGGTTTATTTGAGGTGGGAAGAGTGTAGACAGCAGACAAGAGAAGTTGATGGTCCACTGATGTTTGGATCCAGGATTACACATAAATTCATCTTAGCTGAGACTGAATGTGCCTCTGGATGTGTGTTGATATTATACGAGTTGGATAATTCTTTCATTCAGCTCAGATCTACATTAAAAACATTTTTGTTTTTGTTTACAGAAAGGTAAAGATGCAGGCCCTGCGACAGGCTGGTAACCTGTCCAGGGTGTACCCCACCTTTGCCCAACAGTGGTCAGGTTAGGCTCGAAAGGACACACTGGGTAAAGAAAATGGATAAAAGTGCAAAATATTCTAAAATGTATTTTAAAACGCTGGTGAACTTCAGGATTTTGTAACCAGCCTTTTTCTATGGATCTTGAATTTCTTTGGTAAAAATAAAAAAAAAATGTCCATTAACCTTTTACTCAGTTTTGCAGCTCTGCATCTGTTCCTGCTTCACCTGTCTCCTCAGGTGAAGCAGGAACAGGTTATTGATACCAGTGTAGCATGAAGCCGTAAAGGATGGAGGGGGCAGAGTGGTGATGATTGGAAGCAGACAAACTGCTCGTCTCCTGGCTCACGAGGGAGGCTGTGGCAGTTGGACGTTCAGCTCAGAAGCCCAGGTTTGTGTCAGTAATGACTGTCTTCTGTTATTCTTACCATTAACATAATAGCGACATTAGTTCCAGGGCCACGCTCTCCTGCTCCCAGAGAACTATTGTCTGAAGGCATCAGGCAGAGCTGGTTTCTGAGACTACCCCCTCATGCAAACAGACCTGACAGAGCCTTGAAGACACAGAACGAAAGAGGGAACACAGACCAACTATTCATAAGTCTGATGTCAGCATTCGTTGAGCTTTTATTTTTCAAAGTGATGATCCACAAATTGGACTCTGCAAATAATTTCAATTTTGACAAATTACATAATGATTTCCTTGTAATTATGAGTTTGTGAGCAATAATCCTTCTCTTTATGCCACTTTTTTCCTGCCATGTGTTCTGCAGAAAGTGTGGCTGGTTTTGGACATGAAAGAGCATTTATCCGCTTGTTTTCACAGTTTTACATCTGCCGATGTGAGTCAATTACATTGTCAAATTACTGTTTTAGAATCTAACGGTTCTATCAAAGCCATCAGTAGCTCATGTGACAGGATTTAGTGTCTGGACTCACCTTGCCAGAGCAGCCAGACCCCTCTCAACAGGCCACTGAAACAGCTGTTTGACATGGTTCCTGCTTCCACAGACGTCATTTAAACAAAGCTGAGCGTCACTGGGATGCTTTAAATCAAAATATGATCACACCATGACAAGAACTCATCCATGAAGAGTCCAGTAATCCCTTAAAAGAAAAAGAAAAAAAATCCACTTCAGCCAGATGCAAGTTCTCCTCTCCTCTACTTGAAATTATTTGATTTCATGGTTGACAAAAAATAAAAAAAAAGAAGAAATAAAAATCCTCAGCTGAGACTGGATATTTCTCCCTTCCCGCTGCTCTCGATGTGTGTGCATGCACGCACGGGAGCAGTCGAATTTTGTGTGTGCTCGCTCCTGTCTGGCTCTTATACTTCAGAGCTGGGAAGGAGGGAGCAGAAAGAGGGATGGAAGGAGGGGGGGTGTAGGACAGAGAAAGTTTCAGTTTGTGTGCATGTGGAGGGCAGAGGAGAAAAGGGGAGGGGGGGTCGAGCAAGGTGCAAAAGGGCAGTGGCGAGAAGGAGTTAACGCTGCAGACACAATGCTGCAACATGTAGAGAGAACGCTGAATTTTTGGACATCAGGTTTAAGACATTTGTCCAAGATTCCTGCCCCAGCCTAGCAGCATGTAGGAGTAAAAAAAAAAATCAGTTATTTACTGCAGTTACTTGGAGATGGAGTTGTTTACTGCCTTCAACTGGAAGATTGATACCCGTTTTCTCTGTGTATTCAGCAGATGCTCATCTGGGACATGGTGGCTTTGTGGTGTGGAGAGGAATGTGCTTCCAGACTTACGCTGTGTGTACTTGAGCTGGCTGGTAGGCACTGTGTACATTCAGGGAACACCTGGATTTGTGCTGTTAATACTTTAGCTTGCATGTCAAAAACATTCATCTCCTGATTTTTCCAGATAACTTGCTGATCGTGTCCTTGAATTTAGTTTACCTTTCCCTCCTAACTTAGGATGGCATGCTGCATCTGGAAGTTGGTAGAAAATAATAAAAGAAAAATATTGAAAAGGTTTTAAAGTTTCATTTTGATGGTGTTTGATCTATTTTAAAAACATTCGTAGTCTTTTAGTTATGATTAAGCGGCTTTAGGGAGAATCTTTGGAGCCAAATTAGGGCCATAAAGATTTGAAATCCCAATAAAACAACTTGAAAAAATTCAAGCTGAAATATATATGTGTAATTAATTAAAGTGTCTGAAACTCTCCACAATTCAAATATAAACGTAAATATTTTCAGCTTAATTTTTTTTTCTTTTTTTTTTTTACGGAACCTGTAAAGGGACATCAAAGTAAAAAAAATAAAATAAAAATAGAAGCAAAAAAAGAAAAAAAAAATCTGGTTACTATCTGGTGCATGAGAGATGGTAGCCAGCAAAAAAAAAAATCTTTTCCAAATATCTTAAATAAAAAAAAAAAAAATGAAGCACTTTTTTTTACTTCTTTTTTTTAATATTATTATTATTCTTTTTTACTTTGATGTCCCTTTAGGGGCTACGTAGTTTTCAAGTTTAAAGATTCAAAATGTCATTTAAAAATTTTTTTTTCACTTTCAACTTTTTTTTTTGTTTGTTTAAAATCTGAAAATTTCAGGTTTGAAACTTTTGGCTCCTGCTCTTTTTGGGATTCTAGAAAGTTTCAGACACTTTATTTTATTTATGTATTTATTACCTAACATCAATATTTCAGCTTGAAATGTTCAAGTTGTTTTATTTGGGCATTTATATTTATGGCCTCCATAAAAATTAAACACAATCTGTGTCATTTTCTGGGACATATAGATTCTGCAGAGCAGTAGTATTAGGAATACACCTTTGAGTTGTGGGTGGTACAGTTGGCATGAGGCAACCCCGCCCCCTTTTCCCTCCAAGCTGCTGAGAGCTTGGAGCAGGGAGCTCATCGCTTGCCTAGTGTATTTTTTTCTACATCACAAATACTCTCTTTTTCAAAGGACATTTTTCATCTGCTCCTGATTCATGACTATTCATGACTTTCTCTCCCTCGTTTATTACCGTACAGCACAGTTCATGTTATCATGCATCGCGGTGCTTTTCATAGCATCATTTGGAATGAGGTGCCTGGCTAAGAATGCAGAAAAAAGGAATGACACCACCACCACGGGGAAGGCTGTGAAACACAATAGTATAATAAGCGAGAAAAATAAAAGAGTGGGATTTTTGTGTGTGATTATAGCTGAATGAAGGCGACTATACTATAAGGAAAAGTGTGCTGCAGCTGCAGATGTAAAAGAGTGCACAAACCTGTGTAACACATCATTAGAAAGGCTAATGCGCACACAGACGCTCCAGTCACGATGATTCATAGGCACCGCGTTCACATGTGGTCTGGAGGAACTGTTGACACTGTTGACCGCCATGGGGGCAGAGAACAGTTTCGAAGTTTCTGCCAAGTAAGAGTTGGCAGCACGTCTACAACGGGTGGGCTGACCAGAGCCCCCACACACATTCAGAGCAACACCCACACAAAGTTAATGGTCAGTGCAACTTGGCTGAGTAACTGTTTCTACGGCACATTTGAAAAGCATCCTCTTGCTTATATTCCTATATTAACAAGGTTGTGCCAATTGTCAGTCTGCCTTAACACTTTCCGTCTGAGTCGGGTCCTTACAGTAAAAGCACCAGAACTTTCTTCAGAGCTTCTAACAGCCTCAGAAACAGTAACCGGCAGCACCAGGAGATAATTGTGTTATGTTTCTGCCTTATTTTCTTTATTCTTTTGTGTGCAAAAGCAAACACACCTTTTCCCAAATTAATCTATAAAAAAGAAAAGGGGGTTATAGTCAACATCCTGAGAAGTCACAAAAGCTCACAATAGGGTTTGATTGTGGATCATTGGGCTGGAGGCTGAAAACTTCTCGGAAAATCTGGAATGCAAACAGACACTTTTAAAACCCACACGTTTGGGATGAAGACATGATTTTACTTGCTTTAAGTTTTTCGGTCTGGTTGCATACTTGCAAAATTGTTTTTGATCTTTAAAGTTGCATTTACAGTTTTGACATTTTGTTGGCTTTATCCTTAAAAATAGTTTTAAATGTACCCACAACATTCTTAAACAGCGGTTTTAAACTCTGCTAATTGTTTAAGTAGTAGTTAAATATTTTTCGAGGAAGACTTTTGTAAAGAGTTGTGCAAGGCGTTTTTTGTTACATAAACGTATGCACTTTGAACACTTTGTGTTGTACATCAGTACAGTAGTCAAAGGAAGCGTGGTGTTGCTGAGATTCATGTTGTGAGAACCCATTGTTGCTAGCTGCAATGGTTACATAACGTATTTTACCACACACCTTGATTTTTTAAGGTGCTAATCAGTTGTGGAAAAACCCAGAAGAAGAATGAATTTGGAGGAAAACTCGTTTTTTTAGGAGAAAATTGAAATAAATGACCATTTTTTTTCATCTTCAAAAGAGGAAACAACAATAGTTCTTTCTGGACTTCTCTTTGAACTCTCTCATCCTTGCAGCCAGACGTCACAGCTATTATTTGAGAAGAGCATAATCTGGTTGTTGATCTGTGCCGCTGGCTAAATGCTAACTTGCTGTGACAGACCCCACAGAGAGCGGGGAGGAGGGCGGACGCTGATCTCTGATCATAGATCTGACAGCTGGCTCCCTCAGAAGGACGCTGCCTGGGGTGTCAGGAGCTTTGATCCACTCACGGTCCTCTCAGGAATGCACAAACATGCAACACACACTCGCACACACTTAAATCAGTGTAGCTTTCAGATGTTTATAGTAAATGCTCGCTCATCAGTTTCACCCTCACTCCCTTTCCTTTCCGACACACACAGGAGCTCTGTTGGCACAGCAGTGCTGGAATTGGCGTAAAAATCTGACAAATGGTCAACCTTTCTTGTGATTAAATAATTTCCCAATCTTGTAACCAATCCCCTTCTGGGTGTGAGTTGCTGCACCAACCTCGGTGGGCTCCGTGTGTGGTGCATGTTTGTTTGGGCATGTTTCCGACACTTCAGCTCACACGGACAGACACACTTCTCAACCTTCACTTGAGTAATCACGTTTAAGTTCACACGGTATGCAGCTTGACAAATAACTTTAGAGCCCATTCATTTCTGCGGCTGATGTTGGTGAGGGGCGTCAGCGCCCTCAATAGGCGTCTGACTTGATGTGCATTCCAGATTATACAGCACTTCAGCTCTCATCACTATACTTTTTCATTAGCAAAACTGAAGAGAAGGAGAGTTCAGTTGTGGGACAAAAAAGCTTGAGATAGAGATCAGGATAATTTATTTATTCTTCACCTGTAGCCGACGGCTGCGAGTGCCTGATGAATAAAAAAGCTTTTTTACGTCCTGTCTGTGGTTCAACGGTCATTTAATCATTTATCTTTTGCCCCAAATTGTTACACCTGTGGGGGCTGTGGTTCTGAGAAAGAGACAGAATTCACAAAATCTGTACGTTAAAGTTAAACTTGCCTAAAGCTATTTATTTTGATCATTAACGTCTTTGAACAATTTGCTTTTTATTTTAAAAAAAAAGTTATTTAGACTCAAATTTGGATGTTGCAAAAAAAATGCTGCTTTCCTTAACGGTGGTGGGTGAGAACTGTGGGAGCATGTAGAGGTTAATCTGGTTTCCTGAAAACTGATGTTTTGGTTTTTGCATTAGTTGGAGCTTTTGGGGAAAGCTGTTATTATTCCCTGAGTGAAAATGTGTTTTCTACGCTGTCTGATGGAGAACAAAAGGGCTTTTTTACCCTGGTCTTTAAGGGAGTTTTTTATTTCCTTAGCAGGGTTCTTATTGTACATATGTCATTTTTTTTATTCTAATCTATTTTGTAATTATGAGTATTTAGGAAATTCAAATATCAATTTCAAAATAAAGGAAATTAAATTAGACAAAAATACTTTTATGTGCGCATAG
>NC_050516.1:20405100-20424849 GCF_002922805.2 Oryzias melastigma
TATTTAGGAAATTCAAATATCAATTTCAAAATAAAGGAAATTAAATTAGACAAAAGACTTTTATGTGCGCATAGTTTTACAAATCTAATAGATCTATAAAATCTATGGAAGAGATCTAAAAAAACAGCATTATTCATTGTTACCACATAATGTCTCCAGTCCTTTATTTTAAAATAATTATACTGACTAATCTTAAAAAATACCTAACAGGGTAAATGGATGACACTTCACCGTATGGCTTGATAGTGGCTGAATGTAGCAGATCTTCGGTTTTATCAAAAAGTGAGCATTTACAAAGGACTGAAAGAACATGCAAAGTACCACAGCTTGGAAAGGTCAGCCCTGAGATTTCTTGTTTACAGGTATAAAATTTAAAGTAGTTGGAGCTAACCATGAGGAGCCTATGTAGGTCATCCCCAATTTACTCTAATGTAAAACTGTTGAGTAACATAAACAACTATATTTATGTATTGGTGATTTTTTTTTAATCTACTTTGTAGATTGTCTGAATGGAGATGTTCCAACCGTTCAACCTGAAATACCACATGTTGACTCCCCTGTTGAAATCATATTTTAAGTAAAAAATAAGCATTCATAGCCTGGTGTCATAGACATATTTAATATTTGTTGCTACATGGTCCACTCCTGATGACTGCAAGGTATTATGTGGGGTGTTAGAGCACAAAATTGTGCACGTTTGAGGATAGGGACTTTCATTTGGCAGGTGGGTGAATCAAAAAGAGATATATAAGCGTACATATAAAGTCCAGTCAACGTTCCTGTTCTTCTTCAGGCTTGTGTTGACTAATCATGTCAGCGATTTTAGTGTATTTAGATTTACAGTTCCATCAACTGCAAGACATATTCTTACCCCAGCAAGAAAGGCGTGTATTTTAAGACGTGAGGACATACAAACACAGTGACAACCATGAAGCTAAAAAAACTGTCTTTGAATCAGACTTATTCAAACCGTTGGACCTCGTCCCACCACACAACCGTGTAACCAAAATTCTAGTATAAACCTAGTAAAACCCATACTAGACAGTAAATAACATATATGTCAGAAATGGTGGAAATTCAAGTAGGATTGAGTAAAAATATAACTCACTTGTCAATATGTGCAGTATGTGAACACCAAACTCAACTGGTACATTTTTGCTTGTGTACAGACAGACAGCCTGTTTTCCTAGAAAAGTTAAAAAGACATAACTCATATTTGCTGCTTTTTGCTCATTTTCGGATGTGAACCCATGCCTTTAAGAACAGGCAGAGGAAACCTTCCACTCTTGCTTCCATGAGTACGACAGGCTGAATAAGAATTATTTCCCTTTTTTTTTTTTTTACATAAACTACAGCTGAAAATAAAAGAAACTATTCTAATTTACCATGTGTTGTTATAATTTGATCCAATTTTTATTGGATATATTATATCAGGTAAAAAATACCTATTAAAAGTGATATAACTTTTTATAACTAAAGTGTTCTTGGGTTAAATCAAACACTTTGGTGCAACTGTAACTTGTTTCATTTAAATATGAATTTCAAAACGTATGTTTCTTTCACCCTTACTCTGAAAAGTACAACACTAAACTCTTCTGCTCTTGTTCGATAGATTGACTTGTTTTCCTTAAATAAAATAATAAAAATTTAGTCTTATGTTATTTTAGATGTCTTTGTGGGTGTGTGTCTGTGTGTGTTTTCAGAGGTTTTACTCTTGGCCACACCAATACCAGCTGCAAATAAGACTATAATTAGCTTCACACATTCATGTCTCTGCCTCTTATCTCCGACAAGCGTAACACCAACCATGAAGGAAGACAGACACCCGCATGGCTTTCATATTATTCTTTGTTCGTGTGGCTTCATGTGCCAAGAAACCCATCTACAGTCCACAAGCAACACGATTTGCTCACATAACGGTGAACATCAAGCTCACAGCTATGTTGACAGTGCTGGGTGGTGGGACCAGGTGAGATCTGGGAGATGTTGTGATACTTTCTAAATGCACAGATGGAAAGATATGTGCATTTGATGTTGTAATACTGCAGATGTCTAAACATGTTACACTGAAATCATAAACAGGAATGTTATCACCTCTGCTATCACTACCAGAGCACACAAACATTCTGAAAGAGCAGAGAAAGATCCACTCTGCCTGTATAGTGAGTGTGCTGTAGATTAAAGTAACAGGGATCAATGTCACGAGATCACTCAGAATGTTTGTGGATTGAAAGTTATCTTTTAAAGCAAATGTTGTTTTCTCTCGTATATTTATTTCTTTGATTTGTGTGTGGGGTGGAGTATTTACTGCTATGCATGCCATCAGTTTGACAGACTAATTCTGTTATCAGCTCTGGTTGGGTGTTGTTTTTGATTCATGCTTATGTGAAGCCAAACAGTTACTGTTAGTGTAATGGTGGTTAGTTCTGACCTTTCACAAATGGTCAAACACATTTCAGACTAATGTGTGGCTTACTAAGAAAATGCATTAAGATTTTTTTTTATGGGGTTATTGTTGTATAACCATTACCTGTAAAATGCATAGGGAACTAATTGGTTTGAGAGATGAAATTAGATCTTTTTCTAATTCATTTATTTATTTTTATTTTTTTCTCAGAGCCAATGACACTGTATTGTGGCATTCTGTGGTGACACGTTCAAGGCTTTTCTAGGGAGACCCTGTGACAAAAACAAACATCCGCTTAACGGTATTCAACGCAGATCTCACCCAGTGGCAAACACCAGTTCAGTAACAGTACGTCAAACAGCTGTGACAGTATCTAAATTTAATTCAATAAGGAGAGATATTAAGGATTTGAGTAAAGAGAAAAAATGTCATAATTGGATCTAGCGTCTCATCAAATCTATGAACTGTTATTTCTGAGCTGGGGTGGTATATATCATATATTAAGTATTCTGTACACTGTAGTGACCTCCATGCATGAAAGGCTTATCATCCTGTCAATTCTTAGCCTTCCTTTCTTATTAGTGTTTTACAGTTTTGAAAAACGAATATAACTCACTAATATGCCATGATTAGAACTTCAATTAATCACACAACAGGAAAATTGATTTGTTACAGTATCACCAAATACAAGATAATAATAAAGAACAAAAGATGATAACAGATTATAAAAACACTGTATACAATAAGTAGCACAATGAAGATGGTTTTAGCACATTCTTTCATATATTAGCTTTAAACATTTAATACGTTTCACATAAAGGGCTATTTTGGGTATTTCTTTACCATTGTGCTAATTATTTGCGACTGAATGGTTTTAATGTTTCTCTGCAATCAGTTTTTTTTCAGGTTGACCTACTTCTATAATGTAAGACAAAACATGATACAATCTGCTTTTTGGAGGTCCACTGAGAGCTTGAATCACCATAAAAGGAAACCGCTAAAGAGCTGTTGTGATATCACAGAATGTTCACATAGTAAGTGCTCTGCAAAGGCAAATTATCCTTTTAAGACCCGAGGCACCCTCTAAAACTACATCATCCATGTGTCCCATCAAAGCTCAAAGGGTTAAAAGTGATGTGAAAGGGCGGCGGCAGGAGGGGCTGGAAGGATAAACTTGTCCTTTTCATTGTGCCGCTTTTTCCTCATCATTACTTTCATGGCCTGAAATAATTGTGAGGGGCTCAACTGATGTGTGTGAGCTCAAAGGACGTTCAGACATGTTAGCTCCAGACATATTGATTCATCCCCAAAAGCCGGGATCATTTGTCATCCCCCACAGGATTCATTTAGAGATCATGGGATTGTTACATAATGCCTCAGTGGACCACAAAACTTGTTAAGCTCAATAGTTTGTCACTGGGTACAATTTTACGATTTTTTTTGTGTTTTTGTTTGTTTGAACAGGACAGAACAAATCATCAGAACTTCACATTTGCAATTTTTTTTTAAATCAGCAATTAAAATACCTGCAGTAATTGTGGAAGTGCAGTTTTACCACTTTGTGGTGACTGTCTGTACATAGTAAGCAGAGAGTCTCTCTTTCTTTGCTCCTTGGCTCTTTATAGGAGTGGGATCATTTGATGTAACCTGGTTTTGCTCTCCGCTGGATGAGAAATGACACACAGCTCGTCCCCATCCATGATGGTGCAACAATCAAATGTGGCCACCTCCTTTAATCTTTCCAGAATTGTTGTTCTTTAATCACTCTATCTTATCCTATTATCACAAACGCAACATTCTGTGAAGGAGCACAAGTGTTTTTGATTACTTTGATCTGCAGATAAGCTCCTTAAACTTTCAGGAACACATCAAAATGTTGACTTAGATCAAGCTTTGCAGAAAAAAAGTAAACTAAAAACTAAGCTGTTATGGATTTCAGGGACTATTGAGTCCATGAGATAAGCAGTTCTGAATTAAAAGGACAGTCCTAAAGTGATGATGAGAGGTCATCTCTGACAGATGTGAGTCACCTCTGCTTAATATCGTGTACAAATGGATGTAATGGATGAACAGGGTGGGGTACAGTCCTCCCAGATGTCCACAGAGGTTGCTCCTGTTATTGATAAAGCTGCCATCTTTGCTCTTCTTTTCATCCATCAGCCAGAATTGACTGAGAAACCCCACTGCTGTGTAACATGACCCAGATGATGGATCTCCTGTCACGGGGAATGTGCGGGCACTCGCACACAGACACGCAGAAAGGAAACACTTGAGCAAACACGGTCTGTCTACACACGCGGACACGAACGCACACATACTACATTCAAAAGCTTTCCGCTGTGGATGCTGTCATCTGCTATTTGGATCTATATCGTCTGCCTTCCAAATCTGCCCGCATATTATTTTACTTGACCTCAGCCGGTAGAAGATATTTCATCCTGGGTTGCAAATGGGACCCTGACATGCGAAAGTCATGTTGATCTAGATCAACAGGCAGAGCGAGACCTCATACACGCTAACTTGAAATGTTGACACCACCTGCTCACTGCCACCAGTGATTTATGAGTGATGCGATGCACAGTCATCACATTCTTTCAGCGTCAGCCTCCCAAAAAACACAAGGAATGATAATTGTGGTTAATGTGCTGCACCTATTTCATTGCTAAAAAATAAGTCCTACCTGTGGAAAATACTTCCGATATCACAACTGTGATAGTTTTTTGATTGGGTTTTCTATAAGGCGATGACGTTGCGCAACATTTTGTAAATAAAATGAACTTGATTTTCTTTTTTCGTCCAGGTGATTTCAGGTCATAAAGGTCAGGGACGATTGTGTCTCACATCCTGTGATTTATAATTCGTCTCAAGTCTGTGCTTGAAAGGACAGAGATGTGGGGGTGGAGTGTGTAGCAGTGGCAGTCTCATGACTTGTCACATTCCAGTGGAGGTCTCTGCAAGGGCTTCTGGTCCTAGAATGAGAGATTAGAGAAGGACATGAAGAGACCGGCTGAGGTGAGAGCTGATCCTGACCACAGATTGCACCTCTGAGGGCAATGGTATAGCCGGGTCATGCTCTACTTAAAGTGCTTTTTCATAAAGCTGATGATTGTCTCAAAGAAAAAACAAAACTACACTATTACAACTTAGAATAATGCTTACTTTACAGATTTTGTCCTTTGGCTACTAAAGGAAGAACCATAGTGACGACAAACAAATGCTCAAAGGATCAATTCCTGTTAAAAAAAAAAAAATACAGGGACATTCCTTAAGTAACAGTTGACCATGATTGTGGAATTATTTTCCCCCTAAGAGGGAAGTGAAGTCCTGGAGAGTCAGTGCTTTTTTGAAGACCCACTCCAATGAAAATAGTGTTTTCTGTGTTTTTAACATGTAATTGTTGCATTTTTTTTATCATAATGCAGGAAATAAATAAAGAAAATTATGATTGAATCATTATTTATGATCCATACATTTTCCAATCTTGCTTGGTCCCTTTTGGTATTATAAGGCTGCTGGAGCCCAACCCAGCCACTTGTGGGTGAAAGTAGGATACACCCAGGACAGGGCTTCAATCACACACACTTGCATTCACACCTAGGAACAATTTAGAGACGCTGATTAACCTATGAAGCATGTTTTTGGACAGCGAGAGGAAGCCGGAGTCCCTGGAGAAAACCCACACATGCACGGGGAGAACATGGAAACTCCACACAGAAAGGTCCCCATTGGTGATTCTGTTTTAGGTTCCCAACCGGAACTTGAACTGGGGGCCTTCTTTCTGTGAGGTAAGAGTGCTAACCACTTCGCCACCGTGCAGCCCAGCATTCGTGAGTACGTTACCGAGCTGGCATCTGGCTCACACTGTGTAGCTGAATTATAGTTCAGATATTGCTTACAATTGTTGTTTCACCGCCAATGTTAGCTTGGGGTTGTTGGGGGCAGTAAACTAGCGGGAGGGAGTGTAACCAAAGGGATGATGGGAAGTGAAAGCAGACTCACTCCCTGGACACAGTCAACTTAGAGTTAAATTTCTGATGAAGTACAGAAACTTTGTCGTAGAAAACAACACACGTTTTCAAATTTTGCCTATAAACGACACAATCTAAATTAAAAGACCAACACTTTTACAATATATCAAAAGATGATTGGAGTAGGACTTTAAGGTGATTAGCAGCCAGCAGTGGAAGGATGTCTGAAAAATTCAGCTGTACCCTACAGTCCCTCAGGGCAGGCCGTTAAACGAAGCCCTCTGAACTCTTACTTTCACTAGAATCAACACTAAACCAAAGCAAATATCTGAAAAGTGGGGACATTAGAGAACTGAAGGTACTAGATACACATCAACTATAGCTGCCAGCTTCTAGAAGCAAAGTATGCCTGGCTTAAACACCACTAAACTGTAGATCTCTTGCCTGATTGCGATCATCATTCCTTCAATTGTCTTCCAGGCCTGTAATTTAGTTGGAGATGTTGATGTTGACAGATGCAGTGAGAGGCAGATGAGGGCAGGCAGATAAGAGGAGGGAACAGGCAGGTGAGCGCAGATATTGAATCTTTCTTTCATTTCATACCTGTAGACAGGTGCTCATAGGGGTTAAATGTGAATGAAGGATGTGGGAACAGAGTGCAGAGGGAGACCAGGAATGATGAAGACTTTCTAAAGGGATCAAAGAAGGTCACGCTGCTCCCCCTGCCACACCCCCTCCAAAGTCTCCCTCCTCCACTGATCTGGAAACGATAGATTTCAGCCCTTCTTTTGCTCTCGAAGTGGGGAAGTGGTATCAGATTATCTAGAGGGATCTGAACATGAGATTTGGAATAAAGACCAGGATTCAGGACCAGTTTTACTTTAAAAAAAAAAAAGCAGCCAAACAAAAGAGATGATTTCTGAAGGCTTGTATGATTTTTTTTTTTTGCAAAAAGAGGGCTGTGCAGATGAAGAGTTCTTTGCACTTATTTGAACAGTACTACTAAACTTTCTTTACAACAATATATATCATAACTGTTTAATGAATGTGCTGTTGGAACCGGACAAATAAAAATGTTTTGCTTGAATTACAGTGGTGATTGTGGCAGTCAGCTTAAAACTTTCAGACCACATAAAGCATATAAAGACCAAGGACAGCCCGTAAAAAAAGAGAGGCTGAAATGATTTAGAGCCAGAAACTGTGCGGAGTACAGAGGGGACCTCATTTTTACTCACTTTAACCGGGACGCCAGTGTTTTCTTTTGATTAAAAAAATGTGTCTTTAATAAACTTTAGGTTGACAAACTCTAAAAATGTAGGTTGATGGTGTTTACCTATGCTGTTATACATTTAACACATCTAAGAGTTTGGTAAGGAATGCTCTTGAATCAAAATAGGAAAGCAAATTAAACAGGACATTAGATCTTGGCCTTGGCAGCATATACAGCAGTTCATCCTCATGACATTTGAGGTTTTTTTTTTCTTTTTTTTGTTTGCAAGTTCATTAACATGTCTATAATTTGTTTGCTTCACAAATGCTTTGTTTCCTTTCTTTTTTCCGACCAAATCATCCACATTTATTCCAGGATCTCATTCTAAACCGAGCTACAACAATGAGCATCCTGTGCGCTGGTTTTATGGGTTCTAATTACTGCAGACAGATCTGCTATGCCATAACTCTCATCTGTTGAGTCTACAGAGAGGACGAGGCGTATTTATTGCGTCGGCCCCCTTTATGAATTTCTACTGTAAAGGAAGCAGTCTGGCACAAAGGTGGAACTGCTGGTCGTTATTTAGTGTGTTCTGCCTTGGAAACGCACAGCCGTGATACGGGACAGCAGGCATGCAGGAATTACATTTCACTGGAAATTTAGTGATCTTTCGAAGAATAGGCTCCCTTGTTGGGCCGGTTTTCCCATGTTGCAATAAAATTCCCACTTTGTAACAGCCAGCAAGAGCAAACAGCAAGAACAGGTCGAAAGCACGGGGGTGAGAGATCTTAAATTAATTGTGAGGGTGGTCTGCGGGCACAGTGAGCAGCTGGCATGGTGGCTTGTGTTTAAATTTCGAAAAGGTCGATGCCTAATTATCTGTTCAGATGTGGTTGGACTTGAAGCAGCTCTTATGACAGCCCGTCTATCTTCTTGATGAGGAAATCACAGCCCAAAACCCGGCTCCCGCTGCCACGACGTGCTTCCCAAGGTCTTCACCTGCCCCTGCTCTTCTCTGTGGGTCTGAGTGATGTGGTGGCAGGAATTCCCACTCATCAGAAGTGAAGTGAGTTTATTTTCACTGCTGCTTTGATGAGTAGGGGGGGTTTCTAGAGCTTAATTTTCCATAAAAATGTTTTGATTGATTTTGGTTAAACCTTGTAAATGGATCACAAATGCACAGACACTGAACATCTGCGTCTTCGGAGAGACTTGACATCAAAAAGCGCGTCACCTGTGGAGGATTTAAATTAGGAGTGTGCGTTTGTGGACAGCGAGGGCACACACAGGGCAGAGCGGATTATCCGGCTGCCCTTGATAACTCACAGGTGGCTGATCTTGGGGTTTAGTCTCAAACGCTGTCCCTAAATCTGCCACTTCCTATGCAGCGCTCACACAGACACACACACACAGCTAGACAAACATGATTCCTGTCCAGGGAGTTCATGCAGGATCATGGCAGAGCTCAGGTTACTGTCCAGGTGCACAGCTTTAGGATTGTGTAGAGTTAATAGTTGGATGAAATAGATAGTCAGTTTAATATTCTGCCAGTTCGTGCAAAGGTTAGGGGTTATTGATGGGGGCTTCGTTGTTTCACAGGAATGTCTGACGTCCTCCGAATTCCTGTTTGACTTGAAGTTTAATGGCCTGTTGCTGGAGAGATGAATAGCGCCATTACAGAAGAAGTGGGAAAAGAGGATTTTAAGACACAAACAAAATAAGCTATCAATCTCCTTATGTGTCTGCTGCACATTCTTCTGTGACAACGATTCATCCTCAATTTCACACCCGGGTTTTCCAGTGTAAGCCCCCCATAAGGCGGCGATGAGGTGAGCAGAAACTCTGCTGTTGGTGTTAGCAGTGGGGGATGGAGAGCCAGAGTGTTGACATTTATGGATGAGGTTTTCCACCGACTCTACTATCAGGTTTTAAGAGTTGTTTGCAGCAGGAAGCACCTCCGACTGCAGCGCTAAAGGCCGAGAGGCGGGATTCGGCATGAGGGATAAACTGTATCACTGCATTCATGCAGACTTTGCAAGCTGGAGCTGTGATGTGACCATCCATCACTGGCAGTGGCATGCTGGGTTTGGGGATGGGAATGCATTTGTTATACCGACATGGATGGGAGCATAAGAGAAGGAAGACAATCATCAGCAAGCGAGGGTGAAGATTAGGGTGTCGAGGTTGATTTGGCGACAGAGATTGGTTTGACTGATCCTGATTTGAGATAAAATTATTTTGAGATAGAATAAAGTATTGTGGAAGCTGCAGTACTCAGAAACATCATTCTTACTTTCCGACACTTTTTAAGGCTGTCTGGAAGAGAAGACTCGTGGTTACGGGACTTCACACTGATTTTGCAGGAAACAATATTAGCAAAAAAAAATAGATAATCATTAAAAAAAAAAAAGATCTTACATCACAGTTGCACATTCTTTATAGTCTTTGAGATGTTGAGCTCAACACATCACCTGTATTTATCAACTCTTTGAAGGACCCATTGCTTTAGATGGTCTTTGTACAGAAAAGTACATGAAATAACAAGTGAAAAAACAAGATTTTATCTAAATATTGTTTCTTTAACTTTAGTGAAGCTCTGCAGACATAGCTAAAAGTAGAGTGGCAAATAAAAAAAATCTAAGAGTAAACATTTTCCTTCTTTGGATTATCAAAAGAAACCCCAAAGTGCTTCCAAATTGGTTTTGTTTAATTCTTTCAAGCCGTATGTTGCTGATTTTCAATGAAACATTTAATCCATTGCGGCTGCACAAATTTAGCATCACCTTGAAAAGAAAGAAAATTAATATTTTTTAAATAATTGAAAATTAGTCATGAAGGGATTATTTATTCACCTTATTTTTGGTTCGGGCTACATTCAGAATCTCTTCAGGAAGCAAGGTGTTGAACGGCATTCAGGCTAGATTCTTTACAGGAATAGTTTAATTTTATTCAAGGCAGGTTTCTGAATTTGGCATTCAAAACTAATTTTATGCCTACAGCAGATAGCGAAGTTAACAATTTTGGGTTTGGTAATAAAAAGGGATTGTACACAGACAAAATAAGAGCATATTCCACTAGTTTGGTCCAAATTAAATTTCGAACAAATGTACTTACCTTTGGACATGGGAGACCGACCCATTTTGTTTTTAACTGGACCAAATAATGATGGTTTGAATGCACGCAAAGTTTCAAAATGTATATTTTTGAACAAAATCACACACACAAATCTCTCTAAACCAGGGGGGCCCAAATCCAGGCCTTGAGTGCCGGCCTCCTGCTGGTTTCCAGAAATCCTGCCTATCTGGTGTTGATTGCCTGAATCAGGTGTGTTTAGCCAAAAAGGATCATCATCAGCAGTTTGGTTGGAAAACATGCAACACATCAGCCATCAAGAACTGGATTTGGGCATCCCTGCTCTAAATGTAGTTATGGAAAAATAATGTCTTCAAGTTTGGACGTTACTAACCCTTGATGACATCATCAATAGTCGGCGGTTATCTAAGTTAGCACGCAGATGGTAGCCCTTGGAAAATACATAAGATGGTTTTATAACTTTAAAAAGCAAGTCATTACTTGCATTTGAATGTAAACCTTTGAGCTTCAGAGCACACCTACGTGAAAAAATGCGTTTGTCCTCCATAGACGCGACAAGGATCACCCTCCCAGCGGAAATACAGTCAAAAGTCTATGGCATCCCCCTGAAAAAACAATTTCAGACACTGCTACACCTTCAAATGCACCTCCAACTGGAGGGGTAGGGGAAGCTGTAGAGGTAAGGAAAAGATTCAGATTCAGCCTTAGACTATTCTGTTACTATCTTCTTTTAAACTGAACATGTATTGCCTCATTAAACTTCTTCATGTCAATATTGTATCCTGCTGCCAAATAAATATCCCAGATGTAGTTGCAAAGCCTCACGGAGATCTGATCTACAACCAGTGACTTGCTAAAGTAACTGAAAATGGTTGGAAAATGTGAAGGAACTGTCTGTAGAATACCTTTCAGTGAAAAAAGTTGGCAGGCTGGTTGCACACTCTGGTTTTGAGGCTTTTCTGTGTCCTCAGAGGGGAAGTGAAGAAGGCAGCTGGAGGTGTTGAAATCTTTGCTTAAGCCGTTTCCTCAGTGCCACTCAGAAAGCGGCAGAACATGGATAGATGGATTTCTCCATGAAACAGAACCCTTCTTCAGGCATGTTTCCATGTAATCCCATACACATCAAATCGCTTTTTAACTGAAGTGGAAGAGTTTGAATTTTTTGACACTCGTCCACCTACAAGATAGATAGCATGTAAAGGACAGCAATTTTTTTTTTTGTTTAGTTTACTGAAGATGGATGCATCTTCACTCCAACAAGGTTTAAACAGACATTTCCATGATTACTAGAGACATCACTTAAGATAACAGAGGAGGACAGGAACCCACTTTTCATGACAACAATAGGAAAATGACTGTTTGCTAAGTCCTCTGCTTTCTTCTCAACTTCCACCCTGTAATCTGGGCTAAACAGGGGGTCTGGTGATGGGTGGTGGAAAAAAGACAGATACGGTAAAGGGACATCAAAGTAAAAGGAGGAATGAGGGAGGAGGCAAAGAGAAGAGATTAGGGGAAGAGAAAGGATAGGGCAGAAAAATTGAAGATGCTTAAAAATAATAAGAAAAAAGTAACTCTAGTTGAAAAACTTATAATAAAACGTGTGGAAATAATGCAGCACTGACGGAGAGGAGCCTCCTGCAACCAATTTAGCATAACTACCGATTAATCCTAGCTAAACGGGAAACTGATACTGAGCTGTGGATTTAGACAGAGGAGCAGAGTCAGGTCTGATTGCTTTATCTCAAATAGTGTGTGAGTACTTGAGATGTTCACTGTGTCATATAAAGAGACAGTTAGGCTTTGCTCTGACAGCCAAACACTCCAATCACACATAATAGTTTCCATTTGCTAGCAGCAGCCAGATGGGAAATTTTTGTCCATCTCAGCACAATTACTCCTCCGTTCTCGTGCAGAAACGAATGCAAGCCCTTAATTCAGTGCTAAGTGAAAGATAACTGACCTACAAAATATCCCTACTCTGATCAGAAAAAACTTTGTGTGAGATTTATAGAAATATGTTCGGCTCATTTAGTGTAATTTCAGCGCTGGATGGTTTGTTTATTGTTTTTTGCGTACAGCTTCTTGGAGGAATCATGGAAAAATGATTAGAAAGCAAATGAAACTAAACAAAAGAGTGTTAATTTACAGAAATTAAGAAGATGGAAAATGTCTGAAAGGAGAGGAGAAGAAGAGGGATAGCAGATGGAGCTAAAATGAGTTGGGAGACAATTTAAAAAAGTTAGAAGTGACAATTTAAAAAACAGGAGAGAAGAAAATAGGAAAATTAGAAGCGGAAAGGGGAAAAAATGGAGGAAAAAGGTGAAAAGTGACGGGAGAAAAGGCTGGATGTAAATCACCCTGAACCCTTTCTGTTAGTTGAAAACAAACATCCCAAAAAATTGAACATCTGTTGGATTTGGCTGGAAAGTCTTTCTTCTTCCTCTTTTCTTTCTCTTCCTTCCTGACAAAACCATCTGACTGTTTCTCCCACGCAGTTTTATCTCCCAGACCTGGAGCGGGGAAGGAACAAAGAAGAAGGGGCTGAATGCAAAGAGGGGTTAAAAATACGTGAGAGGAGCCCACCCTGTGAAGCCAAAGCTCACAGGATAGTCAAATGTTTCTTTAAACACAACAGTGGGAGGTTGTAACGTGCGGTTATTATGGATGGCAGCTTTGCTGATTTAGAGATGATCTCATGCTCTTCTGGCAGTGGACTGTCTCCCAGATTTTCTTAATCACAGCTCAGATTCTTGTTTTTCTGGACACATGAAGCACGGAAAAAATTAACCGTCCGTCCAGAAAAAACATTTATCTGAGCGTGTTAATGGAGCCCCAGTAAAAATGCTTTTCTTGCTGGAATATCAAACGAAGCCGGTCAGTTTAATAACTCGTGGCTTTTGCTCGGAAAACATTGACACTTTTTGTTGGAAGCTTGTGAAAGCATTTCAGTATTTGCTAAGAAACTGTAAAAATGTCCCTAAAATTAGTTGTAGTAAGAAGAAAAGTTGCAATATGCTGCTATTTAAAATATTACAAAATATGTCTTTCCTTGAATGTTTACTTTACATTAGACAGATAAAAAACTGACCAGAGATACAATTAAAAAAATGAATAAAACAAGATGAAATGAAGATAAAGTTGCACAGAGCTTTAACAAAGATATTAAATTGCGATTTATTCTTTCGATGATAATCAAAAATGGCTTTGTAACGAGTTGGGTTTTTTTCTTTTACAAGTTTTGTGCTTATTTAAAGGGATTTTGTTGTGATCTTGCCATCTGTGCCTTGGCGCTTTGCAGTTTAGTTGAACAAATATAAAATAATACTGTTTAAATCAGAGATATTTATTTAAGGACAATATAAGTCCTCTCCTCTTCCTTCTGCTTTGGGTGATAGACTGGTGGCCTGCTGGTTTCTACCTTCACCTGCAGAGAGCTGCAAATTGGCTCCAGCAGATCCTTGAGATCCCAAATAGAAAGACATTTGTGAAGAAAATTCATAAAATGCGTAGAAATTGTATTCGTAAAACAAATTGGAATCCAGCAGATACATATATTCCTCATCATGATGCCTTTGAGTTTTTGCCCATCACTATATGGTTTCAAGTGTCTCCAAAACATAATGGAGATGGAGAACAGCTGTGATGGTGGAGACACATGCTCCCTCAGCCCCTGGTCTGTTTCTCTTCGTCACCCTGAACAACATCAAGTCCCATCTGGACAGTGGGTTTACATCAAATCGTAAAAACTGATGCAAACTTCATTTTTTCAGGTTGCTGAACCATATCTCCATGCTGGCCTTTACTGCCCTTTGGCGGTAGTATGTAAAAAGAATAAAATCATGATCAAATCATGTTTAATGTCATCACAGTGTCTAATAAAAGCCTAAAATGACTTCAGTTTTGTGTAATACTCAACAATTTTGTACAGTTTTTAGCCCCAACTAACATTTTAAGGAAAAAATCACCAAATTGAACTTATTATGAAATGTGCAAAAGCTTTTATGTATACATTTTAGCTTTATAATTTCTCATTGCATATCATTTGTCCTTAATTGAAGTTTTGTTGACTGTCATCTGTCTGAGCGGGAGCTTCTCTCTGTCCTGTCTGTCTCCATCTGTTACCAATCAGCCCCACAGTCGCTCTTTGTCTCATCCCAGGCTCTAGCACCCACAGTCCTGTCAGGTATGTGCTCCAATAATAGCACAGTCAGGTAGCTCAGCCATGTGGAATTTGACATTGTGTCCCAGAACATGTCCACTCCCCCGTACGAGGGTGTGAGTGGAAGGGATGCAGCCAGTGTGTCGGGACGGTGGTATTACACTCATGTTTGACAAAGAAACTTTTAGCAATGAGATTTAAGTCATCTGGATCAGTGTTTTTCAACCTTCTTGGAACCGAGGTAGAGTTTTTCCTCTACAAAAATCACAAGGCACACCACCAACTGAAAATCTAACCCATGAAAAAGAAACTTTGTGGTCTGTATTAATAATATTTAGACATTCTTATCAAGGTTTCTCAAACAAGAATAAAATACACAAAGAATATAGTCTTTTATAATCTTTTATAATTTCTTACTATTCAAAGTGATACCTAGGCCTGTTTGGATGAACAAATTCCAGATATTCTGAATTCCATTAGAATTGCAACAATTCTTTTAATTTTCTTGTAATTTTCTTTTAAATAAAGTGACAACTAATGTAGTTGATCCAAAGGAATGAATTATTCCACAAAGGCACAAAAGGCCAACATCAGACAAGCAAGTGTTTGCTGTCGAACCCAGACGATTAAGAGCAGCTGGATTCTTTCTTTTGTCACCCTTTATTTAAAAAGATGTTGGGTTACAACTCACAGCTGGTAATTTAGGTAAATGAAAGTTTGAATGCCAAAGAAAACAATGATGATATTAGTTTTGTATCTAAAGAGTTAGTTGTTCATCATTATTTTAAAAGATAAACTGAGAATTAAAAATTAACCGTCACAAGTAATAGAACTACTACAGCTAATAGTACAATTAAAAGTAAAAATAGTAATAATTTTCAAGTTTCACAACTTTCTACATGACGCCACATCTGATTTAGCACTCAATGGTTGTTGAGCCTTGGAGTAAACTCTCCCAAACCTCGAGGTGAGGAGGGATGAAGATTTTACAATAATATTAATGGACACGGTTTCAAGTTCGGTGCTGCATTATGATGTAACTTTGAGCGTTTATGGTCCTGCGCTGGTTGCTGTCTGCAGCTCCGGGACTTGGGGCTCGTTGATGAATGAACCAATTACATCCTAGCTACATGATAAATGGACCAATACAGGTTGATGGATAACAGCAGAAGGAGCAAGGGAGAGGCTTGTCTCACTAATGCTCAAAACATAAAGTGGTGGGGAAGCAAAAAGCTGAAATCAGGTTTAATAAAAGAAGGGGAGGAAAAGGAACGGAGATAAAGAAAGATAGAGGTGGAAAGAGAGTGTCTGAGTGTAATGATAAGTGAAGGGAAAATAGGAGTGACTGGGAAAGATTGATGTGACAACTTGTTAGCAAGGAGAAGAAAAATGAAAAGGGGAGGTAAAATTTATGAGCAGGGAGAGAAAAAAGAGTAAAATAAAAGAAAGAACATAGTAGTTATGTAAGACTGTGCTGAGGAAAGGCCTTTTCTGCTGATCCTAAAGAGACATATTTACCCTCAAAAGTAATTACATTAATTTTGTTGCGAGTTTGTTCTGTTATTTCAAACCAATTTGTATTTTGTCATTCTTCAAATCAGAGAAAGTGTTTTTTTTATTTTATTTTATGTTTGGGTTCTCACAAAATTTAAGAAATCAACTCAATTAGAGTCCTTTAAGTTCCTCCAGTTATTGAATACAAAAATTGAAGCCTATGAGTTTATCGTCATATAATGTAGATTCACTGGTAGCTTTATTAGATATATGCCACATCTGTCAGCTAAGAACAGGAAACTGAGGCTACAATCCACTCAAACTCACCAACTTTGGACAATAAAAGGTGTGAACAACATTACCTGGTCTGATGAGTCTCCATTTCTGCTGCAATATTTCAATGGTAAAGTCAGAATTTAGCACCAACAACATGAAAGCATGGATCTGTCCAGCCTTGTATTGACGATTCAGTCTGGTGGTGGTGGGAGTGTAATAGTGTTGGCACACTTTGGGCCCCATACCAATAGAACATGGTTACAACACCACAGCCTGTGTGAGTATTGTTGCTGACCATGTCAGGATGAAGGAAGTTCAAAAACGTCTTTGTTTTATTTTGGCTGAAATACTTGAAAAGGCTTGTAGCACTTGAGAAGGCACACAAGTGGGGAAGACACGTGGCTTATAACAAGAGGGCAAGACCATCAAACACAGGTGCACCCATAAAGAGGGCAGGAGAACCAGGTGGGAGGGACAAAGAAATCGACACTCCTGAAATGAGAGCAAGGTGAAAACAAAAACGTAACAAAATCTGGAAACACAACTACACCCAACCCCCAAACCATGTCCATACCTTTATGACCACACTGTACCATCTTCTGATGTCATAAATCTGGAATCATCTCAGACTGATTTCTTGAACATGACAATGAGTTCACTGGACTCAAATGTTCTCCACAGTCACCAGATCTAAATCTAATAGATCACCTTTGGGATGTGGAGGAACGGGAGATTGGTATAGATGTTGGTATCATGTCGATATAGACCAGAGTCTCTGAGGAATGTTTCCAGTACTTTGTTGAATCTATTCCACCAAGGATTAAGGCAGTTCTGAAGCCAAAAGGGAGTCCAACCCGGTACTAGCAAGGTGTACAAAATAAAGCGGCCAGTGGTGGTAGATGTAGTGGAAAGACAGCCTCCAAATGCATTCTGTACATCTGGCAGGTCTACAAGGGGATTATTTCAAACAAAAATAATGTTTCTTGTTCATGCCAAGTTACATTTCTGTGAAAACAAGCCACAGTGAAAGGCAATGAAAGAGCATGACACATTTGAATGAAATAAAACCTCTTTTTAGTCCAAGCTGAAGACAGAGATCAAATCCTTTCATTCAAAACTGAAAAACAATGGAAGATGCGGGACACATTTTAAGGAATATGTGTGCAGAGGTTTTCAACCATATCAAAACTGTTGCAGCTTAGTTCCTGTTGGCACAACTGCAACAAGCTTAAAATGATTTTTTTTTTAATCAGTAATAGCTTCAAGGTGTGAATTTATGCCACAACCCCCCCCAAAGAGCCTAAAACAGGCAGGTGTGGCTTTTCACAACAAAGGCAGGCTGATCAAAGTTTGGGGTCCCTGCACACCTGTTCATCCCTTGATACTGAGAGGAATCTGTTGTTACTGTTCACAGGCTTTACAGTATAAACCCACAGGTCTGGTTGAGAAGTGGGAGCACAGGGGAAACAGCAGGGGGCTGTTTGTACACGTCGCTTTGTGATCCTCCGCGTTTGAAGTTAGTTGATGATGGAGAACATGTGGGTCAATCTCGACATCCTGTAGTGCGTCTTGTAGCTTCAAACGGAGCGCAGAAGAGGAACGGGAGGGAGAATTAAGTGGGTAGAGATAAAGTAAAAAGGAGAGTTTTATCTGGATTTCAACAGCACAATCCACTGAGCCAGCCTAATGTCATGTCATTAGTTTTTCTATAACAGATAGCGGAAAATGAATCTGCTCTTATCTCTTTTTAGCAGTCAGCGTTTTGGCAAAGAGAAGTCTCTGGTTTTCATTTGTGGCCCAAGTAGCATTGACCAATCATGTGTCAGTGGACTGGCTTGCATCCAGGTAAAAAGTCCCTTTGGATTTCAGAGGAAGAACAGTTCAAATGCAGCCTGAAATCCCTCAGCTTTTTGCTATCAAGCACGTATGAGCCCCCAATCCCATCCTTATTTATGAACATCCGGAGGAACTTAAATGTCATGGTTCAAAACCAATTTTGATTTTTCCAAGAATCATCTCAAAAGTTTTTTCTATAGACTTAGAAAAAGACGTAGACTGGACACTAAAAACACTTTGTGTTCATTTGTCAAGATGTTCAAATGACGTATTTATATTTTTGAACAACATTTACCCCTATTTTTGGGCAATTTGAGTCATTCAAGTCTGCAATCCCAGGCTGCATGGTGGTGTACTGACTGGTAAGTACTCTTGGATCAGAGCAAGAAGCTCCAGGTTCTATTCCTGCTTGGCACCTTTCTGTATGGAGTTTGCATGTTCTTCCCATGGACACGTGGGTTTTCTCTGAGCACTGCAGCTTCCTCCCAGAGTCCAAAAACAGGCTTCATAAGTCAACTGATGACTTTAAAGTGTCTCCAGGTGAGTGACAGACTAGCGACACGACCAAAGTGTGTGCCACTTTTGCCCCAACAGTAGCTGGGTCAGGGTCTAGCAACCCCATAACCCTGTGAGGGATTCAATGAAGTCAGAAAGAAAATGGATGGATGGATGGATGGATGGATTGATGTTTAGATGGATGCGTTCCTTATTTTAAACCTAATCAGTCTAAATGATCTGTTTCCAGCATTGTGGGTTCTTGAAGGTTCCTGCAGGTAAGTATCTATGAAAGGGGGGGTTCATCAATCAGCAAGCATCAGTGAATCTTTGCCAACATCTGCATTCTTCTTGAGTCACATTGATTACCCAATGGCCTCGTTCACCTTTTGGTTTCCCCAGTCAGGGGTCACCGCAGCGAATCAGCTTTCACTAGGTTACACAGGTGGTTTGACAGAGAGTTTTACACCAGACGCCCTTCCTGACACAACCCTGTATTTTATACAGGCAAGGGGACGGCACGGGGAGCTCTAGACTTAGGCCCCCTTGTGGCTTTATAGTTAGGCAGTAGTGTGAAGGGTCTTGCCCTAGGACCTACACTGGATTCAGCTCATTCCGATTGGAATCGAACCTCGATATCCCGTTTTCCAGTCCCGCACATTTTTCATTATACTGATGCAAAAACAATTCATGACCCTCTCCTTTCCCCATCATCTTGTATTCACTGTAAAAATCAACATTATGTCAATGCCCAGGCTCTCTGTGAGAATGTTTGACTCAGCAAAACGTTGACACTTTCATCGTTAGATTT
>NC_050516.1:20425009-20481343 GCF_002922805.2 Oryzias melastigma
TGATGCAAAAACAATTCACGACCCTCTCCTTTCCCCATCATCTTGTATTCACTGTAAAAATCAACATTATGTCAGTGTCCAGGCTCTCTGTGAGAATGTTTGACTCAGCAAAACGTTGACACTTTCATCATTAGATTTCCACAAAAGCAGATTCTGAAATCTGACACGATTCTAGCTTTGAACAATTCTAGGAATAGCTGGTAATCCTGCAGAATGAAAGCACGTGTTCTGTTTGAAAATAAGGAACTCTTTCAGATGAGATGGAACTTTTCTGTTTTAAGGATCATACTTTAATAAAACTTGAAATTCAGTGTAAAGCAAATAAAGAAAATACCCACATCTGGTAAAACACAATCTCTTCTTCCACTTTTCATCAGAACTCAGGCAGCAGGATTTTAGACCAATAAAAGGCTTATTAGGGAAGTTTTAAACAGTTTGATAAAGAATTAAAGTAGTGTAACCTTAAAGAAACAAACTCATTTATAAGTTTCACTGCATCAACCAGAGACAACATGTTCATTCCTTAACAAATGTAGTGACAAAAAAGCAGTTTACAGAATAAAGTGAAGACTAGATAAATTCCTTCCAATGTATTTATTTTTATATAAAATGACTTTCTACATTGTTCGGGTCTACTAACAATAATTTCTGTCTCATCTGAGTTTAGGAAAAGAAAATTACAGGTCATGTAAACCTTTAACATGTGCTGGAAGTCTTGGAACCTGGTAAACATCTTCAGGTTTAATAGCTGAGAATTCACAGCACAACAAAGGAAGTTTTTATGGTCAAATTAGTTCTTTTGTCCATCTTCAGCATTCCACTCACTATTACTGCTACCTGTGAATCTCTTGTTTCAAGACAAAAGTTTTGTGACTTTTTGATCAGCAACATAATTAATTTATTTAATTTTTCCTAAAATAAAACAAATGCTTGAGGTCATCTATACTTTCTGTTTTCTCATTCCTGCAGTTAGTAACCAGCATTCATCCATCTGCAGATGTTCCAGTGTTTTTCTTGTCTGTTTCTTCACTGTCCTCTCAGACTCATGAAAAATAGTTAGACACCCTTTGTAAATCTGGTTTAGAGAGAGGTTTTCTTCTTATTCAGATGGAGTTTTAACCTCGTCAGTCTCCTTTTGCATTATCAATACAGGCAGCACATTGAGAACAAGGGGTGTAACGAATTATTTTAAGAGTGATTCAATAATTTGTGGTTGTTGATAAGATTTATACTCAATATTGATTCATTTTGAACGATTCAGTTCACTGATCTAATATCAATCCAAGACATCTTTAGCCAAAAATTCAACCAGTATGACTCAGAGATAAATAGCTGGTGCTGAACAGTAAAGGGGAACTCTTCCACGTTCTTTGTATTTTTTGCAAGATAAACAAGTGTAAGTGAAACATACTGTATGTACAAATAAATAAACAAGAAATAACATCAAATCCCTTCAAACTTGAGCAAGAAAACTGCAGTTTTGCCCAATTTAATGAAAAGAAGAAAGGTGGATATCCTGTGTTCAAGAGACCTGATGGAAAAGAAATGAGGCTTACAGATTGGAAACAGGTTCAAGCTGTTTTATCTTTGTGTAGCTGGAAGGAGGAGCAAAGTGAGAGTCATACTGAACGAGGAGTTTGCTAAAATTGTTCCAGAGGTGAAGAGGGTGATAGTGGGGCTTAAACTGGAAGTTGAAGGTGTGATGTTGAAGGCAGGCAGACAGCATAGGATGGTGGTGTGTTGGATGAATCTATTGAGGAAGATTAGGAGGCCAATGGCTGGAGGTTGAAAAGGGAAGAATGGTGTGCAGCTTTTAGGGAGATGAAAAGCTCTTTTTCCATATTCACAAAGCACCTCTTGACGGTATGAGTTAACTCTGAACCCTCAAACACTGTGTGTAAGGTGCTCACAAACAGGACCAAATTGCACTGCTTAATCAAAAGTTCAATTAATGGTCAAATTCTCTTCTCCAATCCCCTGAAATTGCCTTTCCTAGTAAGGCTGAGTAGTGTGACCCCCATAGCTGGGGCACTGGTGCCCCTCTTAATAAGGAGGACTAATACCCTGGACAACCTAATCACCTCATGAGGCTCCAATGATGTGTCATCCAAGAGAGTCCTACAACATCCAGAGACCTGAGATACTCAGGGTGGACGATATGTCCACAATGTATCTAAACGGTTTAAGAAAGGTATTCATGAAGAATAATGAATGCACTGACAAAAATATAAACATAAACTTCACTTAAAGTAGGCAAACAAATTTTACTTTGGAAACAATATAATTGAGATACTGTAATATAAACAGAAAACTGTTTGTGACAAAAAAAGAAGACAAAACTTGGTAATTTCCTGCCACCTTTTAGGCAATCCTGTTACTGTAACAAGTTGAAAACAAAAAGTAACCACAGCTCCATGTGGAGCTGCTGCACTTAATAATTGTCAGTCAGTGTGTTTACAATTTTCACAGATAGCGTTCTGAAACTGTCTGGATAACTGAGATGAATGGCTCTTACTGCGGCTTAGCAAATGGGATCATCTACAGTCAGGACACTCACACACACCTTAGTGAATGTGCTTGTGCATGCCTGTGCATTCATGGATACACACATGCATGGCTGCACCAAAGTAAAACATACAGTGGATAAGTAGATTCTATTAACTGATCTTTCAGAGCGACCGTTGATTTCTTTTGGCACTGAGATCGAGCGCTTTTTTTTTTTTTCAACTGATACATGTTCACTCCTAATCACAGCCGAGCAGAAAACCACAGGAAAGGGTAACTCCTCATTACTGGGGAAATGTCAGCTGCCGATTGACTCAATATGTCCTTTGATTCAAGTCAGAATAGGAAGAAGTCATCTGTGATCAATTACCATCTGCAGTCAGTTTCAGTGAATTTAACATGATGCAAACAAGTCAGATGAAGTGAACCACGGCTTGATTCATCCAAGGCATGGTTCATTTTAAATCACAGCAATCAGTTAGAGTTTCAAGGATGTGTTGGGGATTATATTCCATATATGACAACCAAAGTTTAATATTACACAGTGGAGGTTTACACTATAAATATGGTGGTTAAACTGCTGCTTTCTACCCTATGGACCACAATAGTCTCCCCAGTATGATTGTCAAATACTGCCACCATGTGGACAGAAGTGCTCAGAGTTAAGCAGGAGCAGCAGGCTCAAGCATTAAGATTAAACTAGCAGTATAACAACTCATTTTACCAACAATATGATTCATATTAACATAAAGGATTTTTCTGTATGGCTTTAAACATAATATAAAAGGTAAACCTGAGAGCAAAATGGCAGAACAGAAGGTTCCAGGCTAAAAATTAATGAAAAGATATGATAAATGGTATAACACTTTCAATTTTAAAAGTGAATAATTTTTAATGCGATTTTTAAAGTATTCTGAAGCTGTAAATAGTCAAGTTTAGCCTCCCGATGCCTTTTGATGCAGATAACCACTTATGCACCTGAATTTTGCATTTACTTGAAAGCAAAAACATAAGTGAAAAAATTATACTTTCATAACTGAAAAACAAATTTGGACACCAAGGGGTTCAAAACACTAATCACAGCAGGAAGTTGTCTTTGCAAATCTTTAAATCATGAAAGTTTTGATTTCCCAAACCTGTATGTCTAAACTGTTCACCTCTCAAATCACCCTTAAGTTTCGGTTCCTTCCTCCCCCAGTCAGGTGTGTTTGAGCGGGGAAACAGAAACCCTGCAGATTAAAACGTTTTCCGGACCAGAACTGAGAACTCCTGTTTTCTCACAGATCCACATACTTATTATCCATCCAAACCCTCTATTTTCAGCGGTTCCACTTCATCTATTGTCATTTAGTGTTCAGGTGGTTTCCTCCTTCCGGTCTTCCACTTCATCTCCTCACACTTCACACTCTGGCAACAGTGATGTCCCTGTTTATGTTACTCATAACAAGACTGCATCACTTCTTACTTTGTCCACCTCTTTGTGTAACCACAGCTTGCGCAAAACCTGACAGGTCAAGTTAATGATGAACACATGACACACTTCTGCAAATACTGGACTCAAAGGCCAGCATCTCCCCACAGTTTTCAGGTAAAAAGACAAGCAGACACACACTCTTATCAAAACACTTTTGAAATATAATTTATTGCACATTTAAAGATCAACATAAAGTGGCACAATACCAATTTCAATTCTTGTTACATCAGGAAAAAAAAAGTCTTTACAAAATGCTCACACCGGTTAAGAACTGTTTTTGAGTAAAGAACAAAGTGGCCAAAGGGTTGGAGGGATGCAAGACCGAAACTGCATAGTTTATAAAAGCAAAAAAAAAAAAAAAAACTTTTTTAAAAGAGATTGTTACAGTTCTTAAAATGGCACCCAAAAAAAAGCGACCTGACTTCACTGTTACTCATGCTTGTCATGAGCCTTCTTAACTTCCACAAAGTCTCAATGACTTACAGGCAGAAAGGAAGTGCCAAAAAAGGAGGGTAATTCCCCATTCTAAATAAGAAAAGAACTATGGTTTTCATGGAAAGATGTACATCTACCCAAGCTGTTTTTTAATTAAAAAAAATATGTTTTGAACATGGCCTTTTTTCATGATTAAAACCAAAAGATATAAAACTTAATCCCAATTACAGCATCGTCTAATTCATTAAATCTTGTAGGAGCAGGCGTGTCAGTGTAAAAACCTCCACTTGGAGGTGCAATGAAATGAAAACTATACAAAAACAAAATTACATGATAGTCACAGTCAATTGTTTAGGAAACTATTTACATCTTTGACCTCATTAATCACATCATCCTGTAACAACAGAATCCACACTCTATTGTTCTGGTTCTGATAATCAGCCATGTTCAAAATCAGCCAACATCACAAGTTGTCATTTCTTTGTGACGTGAGTGGGCGAAGACTGCTGTCGCTTATTGCTGCATGACTCATGTTGAGAAAACTGGCTTTAACCGTCTAAACTTTCATATCTGCTCCTGCAGATCTTTAACCTGTGACTTCAAATACCTGCAATTTGAGCAAACGAGGGACGAAAAAAAGAACAGAAAAAGCGCTACGTTATGTACATTATGACTGAAAAAAAAAAAAATCACACTTTGAAGAAAACTATTAAAAAAAGTATAAGATGCCAAATCATCAACCGAACCTTAAGTAATCACACGTTCATGTACAACACAGCATAAATACAAATCCAGCCAATGATCAAGAGAACAGCACATAAGCATGCTAACTGGCTTTAAAATCAACTCTCATATATTAAAGTCAAACACAGTTTTATTGGGGTTACCTGATCAAAGGTTTACAGTTTCAATAGAGTTGCCTGGTTGCATATTTTAGATGTGATATAAGTTATTAAAACCTATCTAATTAGTTTAGCAAATGGTAAAAACGGTCACCTATCTGGTTTACTCACCTACAAACAGCTCACCTGGTGGATTCAAGTAAACAATTGCATGGAAATCAATGATAAGCTCCGTAAAAGTAAAACAGTATATGCACATTGAGGAAAGAAATGTTTGGCACGAAACACACCTTCTTGAGTTGGACGATAGCTCTTATACTGATTGGTTTTGTGGCCCCCTTTTTTATGTAGGCCACCTGATGAACGTCACCACACTTATCTGGGAAAGTAAAGCTAAAACATCTTGAACTGTCTTCCTGAAACGGTGCTAATCGCTCCCACTCTTAGACAACAAGCATTCAGGCACAAACTGCATCAGAATGTTTTTTTTTATATGGAGGTTTGATCCAGCATGGTTAAACACGATAGAAGGCCTCAAAAGTCGAAATTCAGTAACTTTAAGAACTTGCTGTTACATAGCCTGGCATCATGATGACTTTAGCAACCTTCTCAACTGAGCAAACCCTTAAATAAGTGGACATCATTTAGCCAAAGTAAACAATAAGTTAAAACAAGCAGAATTCATTATGTTGAGACGAGAAGAAGCACTTGAAAATCTGGAGAAACGTAACGAAGGCCAGACAGAAAAGGAGAGGCAGAGAGGAGATGAGGCGCGTTTAGGGAGATGGATGGATGCCACAGCAGCAGAGCTCTTCTGTGGGCGGAAAAGGTACCAGACGAAGGCGAAGAGATGCAACAGAGAAAGAGGGAAATGTCACTCAGCAGCTCATGCCCGATTTAAATATTCTCTCTTGGCAGGAGGCAGGAGGCTTCGTTTGAACCCTTCGCACCGTCAGCAGATATTGATGTTTCTCGCATAGCTGCACCTCTTAAAAACAACTCTCCCCCCCCCCCTCCAACCCCTAAGTCCATCGATGGTTCTTTTACCCCTCTGAATGTCTTCAGTGCATTAGAAATTGGGTGACAAGAGAGTGGTTGCAGAAAAGAGAATTTTTCTGCAGCAGTTCCTTTAAAGCACAGCAGTGGGCTTCCACAGGTATCAGTCTCGGTTTTGCTTCCACTTCCTCACAGAATAGTTTCACAAGCTCAGATCCTCCTAGGATGCTTCTTGGTTGGTTAGTGCAGATCATACAGTGCTGAGACCTTTCTACAATTTTTTTTTTTTTTTTCAGATTTGATTCAATGAGATTCTATAGGTTCTCTCCAGGTTGATACTGGGGTTCTGTGGAGGTGAAATAGTCCTCTAGGAAGCCCTGAAGGTACTCGAATGTAGGCCTCTCCTCTGGATCCTTCCTCCAGCATGACAGCATGAGCTCGTGCAAGGAACTAGGGCACTCCGCAGGGCAAGGCATCCTGTAGCCACGCTCCACCTGATCCAGCACTTCACGGTTTACCATACCTGCCGAAGAGAACAGGAAGTTAATACTCGAGAAATGAGTTCCGGTCCTTTGATGGTGAAACTGCTGGATTCAGTTAATTTATCAAAAATGCTGAAGAAATGTTTGATGAAATACAATTAACATATTTTTATAACTGAATAATCTACAGACCAATTTAAACAAATTCAATAATTGCAGAAATCACAAAATGTGGTATATCAACCCTCATGTTTGAAGTCCCAGTCCTTGATCTTTTTTAAAGCATCCCAGTGGGCTTTAAATTATGATGTTTTTAGGAATAAATCCCCCAAAATTGGGGTCATTTTCTAGGAAATAGTTTCTGCAGAGTGGCAGGAGTTCATCGGGACATTACCAGAACAACAAAAATGGTGAGCAATATTGGAGATATACAGCCGTACAGTTATGAGCCAGATGTCAGCTCAGACGAGAAAACGAAGACGTTATTGGATTTAATTGTCTGCAAGTGGATGCATCAGAATGGAGTGGAGCATGTAGCTAGCCGTTTTAGATTCTACGTCACACCTACAAGCTTTTCCATCCAAAATTTGAATTTTAAAAAACTCAGACATGCAATTTTAAGCTTAATTTTCCTCATATTTATCATCAGTCATGAGAAAAATGACAAGAATGTGTTAAAACACCATTTTTATTGGATGGGATCTTTAAGAATATCAACTCAGAGGTTTCAGCATCTGAATTTTAAACAAGTGCACCTCTTACCTGGATAAGGAACTCTGCCTTTAGTTGCCAGCTCTGTTAACAGCACACCGAAAGACCAAACATCAGACTTGATAGTGAAACGCCCGTACAGAGCTGCCTCTGGTGCCGTCCATTTGATCGGGAACTTTGCTCCTACAATTAAGAATTCTAAGTAAATATATAAACCAAACGTATCTGTCTCTGTGTTCAGCATTGCTGACGTTATGTGACGACATACCCTGTCTTGCAGTGTACTCGTTGTCTTCAATCAGTCTTGCCAGACCAAAGTCAGCTACCTTACACACCAGGTTGTCCCCCACCAGGATGTTAGCAGCCCGCAGGTCTCTGTGGACGTAGTTCATCTTCTCTACATAGGCCATGCCAGCTGCAATCTTGTAGAAAAGATGAGGGTTTTACAGTTTTTATAACATAAAAGTAAAGAAAAACACAAAACCTTAAAGAAAATCTCAGTTTACCTGAGCTGCCATGTCTACGAGCTGTGGCAGTCGAAGCAACTTTCCCGTGTCCCCTTTCAGGAAGTCTAATAAGCTACCTGGAAAAGCAAGGAGACAATAGATAATAAATTAAAACTGCACCTGTAACAGGGAATTATAATAGTAGTTGTAAGTACTTTTTTTGATTAAGTAAAGAAACCTGTTGGCATCAAAATGTAATCATCACAAAACTGAAGAGGTCTGTCATTCTGTAGTACCTTGGCTCATATATTCCGTGACGATGTAGATGGGCTCCTCAGACACAACAGCGTAGAGCTGGACCAGCTTCTCGTGCCGGAGCTTCTTCATGACCTGTGCTTCCTGAAGAAAGGCCTCTGGAGACATAGTTCCAGGCTTCAAGGTCTTAATGGCTACCCGTGTTGTACCGTTCCATGTGCCTGTCACAAATAGACGAATGTCTATTTGTTAAGTTGATATAGACCCGTGGTCTGCAACCTTTAACACTACATAGGCATTTGGGCTAGTTTTCTACTGATCAAAACTTAGTAGGAGCCCCAAAGTCTTATTTTGATACTGCTGTGCATTCATTACAATGTATTTTTTAAAAATGAATTATATAATAATAATTATAAAATATAATATAATATATTTAATATTTAATATAATATAATTTATAATATAATTTAATATTTAATATATAATATAATTATAAAACATAAAAACAGAAATATAAAAAGAAATTAGCATTTTCTCAACATGTGAATTTCTTTTTTACATTTGGAAGAAGCTTGTATGATTTCCTTTCAAAATAAAAGACGCTTTGTACCAGACCGGATCATCACAGTGCAGCTCTGGAAAGCATATGATAAATGTGTTTTAAACTATTAAAAGATCAGACTTTTTTTAACCAAAGTTTGCTTAGTATTTGAAATTTGTGTATTTTGTAAGAAGCATAGAGCAAACAAGACCTCTTCAAGTCAGCAGGGATGTATAAATCTTTGAATAGTTAATCTTTGAGGTGCCCTTCAGCCATACATTTATAACGTAACTAATCTTAATTGAATAAATGCTAATTTGGTAACCCTTACTAATAAAATAAATTGTATTATTTGATTTTTCTTCAGCCAGAGAGCCACTATGGAGGGGTAAAAGACCCACAAGTGGCTCTGGAGCCGCAGGTTGCAGACCCCTGATATAGACTAACACAGTGGAGGTTAAAAATTGAGAATAATAAAGAATTATAATGCACTTTAAAGTAATCATGTTAGAATGCTGCATACTCAAGATCTATCCTGTTTTCTGTGACACAAATGACAATGTCCTACCCATCCAGACTTCTCCAAAGCATCCCTGTCCCAGCTTAACATCCAGGCGAAGGGACTCTCGAGGAATCTCCCAGGCATCCCTGGCGAGTCCCTGCGTCTGAGGTTTGGCCACTGGACAGATGTCTGTGAGGGCGTGGCAAAGGCCATCAGAGTGCTCTGAGGGCGGACGACAGCACAGAGTGAAGCACCAGCATTGCAGAAACTGAATTACTCACTCTGTTTGAGTACTCACTACGGTAGTGGAAGACTAGTTGCTGCAAGCTTGTGAACTGGGTACGGGAGGTAATGTAGAAACCGCCGCTATCCAGTTTCCTGATCTTGTAATGCTTAACATTCAAGCCTTTGGCGTTGTCATAATCCAGCACAGACAGACAATAAGCCCCTGTGAGCAAACAGAAGAGCAGACAGGAGTTAAAACAAGAAAAGCTCTGGGCCTCTCTGACAGCTGCTCTGCGGAGTTTCCCAGCAGCTGTGCCTCCAAGCTCCAAGTGTCTTGGTTCCTGTCCTTCACCTTCGGAGAGTTTCACCACAAAAAACAATCAAAACCGATTTATGAAACTGTTTCTCAGTGAGACCCCACATAAATTCCTCTACTTAGACACAATGTGGAAACAAAAGCTATATTTTCTCTTTCTTAAAGTTTTTACAAAACAATTAAAATGAGAAAACTGTGACTTTTGGAATATTTCAAAGCAACATTAAAACATAATGTAGTTCAAATTCTAATAATTAATAACAGCAAATGTTTTTAAAAACAGAAATGAAACAACATCCAACTTCTAATTTCAGTCTGTTTCCCATGGAAACAATGCGGCAGAAGGAAAGTCCCCTGGAACTCAACGTATGATGTGGTTTCTCTGAGTCAAGCAGAACTACACCTTATTAAAAATCCTTTACTTTGTTCTGATTCTGGTAAATGAGAGTGATCATCATCAAAGGTCAACTTTAGAAAGAATTGTGTTTAAGAATATATTCGACTAGGTCAGGGGTCTGCAACCTTTTACTACGTTCACCTTTAACCTTTTACTAAAAGAGTCATTTGGACCCGTTTATCACTGATCAAAACCAAGTAGGAGCCACAAAGTCATATTTCACCCTTTTGAAAATGTTACTTTTGATATAAATTATATATATATATATATATTTGCATGAATAAAAACAGGAATTTATAAAAAAAGCATTTTTTTGTACTTTTGACAGAGGATCAAATAACTTTTTTTCAAAATAAAAGTCTTCCCGTTCCACATCTTCCCACTCAATGGCATTTTCTCTCGTTATTTCTTACGCCATCTTGGGTAGGCTGTTCTCCTCTTCCCTACTTACTACTGCTGTTAACTTGTTATTGCTTAGTGGTTTAATAGAAATAGTTTATAAAAAACATATACGTTTATTTTCTTTGCAACTACATTCTGTAAAGTCAACAAATATTGTTGTACCGCATAAAATACTTGCTTTAAACACAAAAAACAACAACCAGATAAAAGTTTTGATAGTATTTAAAATCTGTGTGAAACAGTGGAGTATTAGAAGAGCACAGTAGAGCTGGTGTAATGTCTGCAGGGGTGTTCTACAAGTACCTCAGCCATAAATATTCACTAAGTAACTTTTAAAAGTTATCATGTTATTTTTCTTCAGCCAGAGAGTCACTATGAAGAGGAGAAAGAGCCACATGTGAGCCTCAGGTTGCAGGTAGCATCACATTTTTTGCCATTTAGCATACTTTTTTTTCCAAAAATCAACATCAGCCGTAGAAATAAGTTTGATAATTTATGTTTTTTGATAAAATTGTCAGTGTGACATACAGTAATCTATAAAAATCATAAATTAGACTGGGTCTGCTGGATCTGATCATTAATCATTTTGTAATAATTTTGATCAACTGATTACAAAATAATGGAGGTTTACTCTCTAGTAATTGAGAATAAACCTCAGCAGAGAAACCGTTACCAAAAGTTTAAAAGAAGCTTTCCAAAAAATATCGCTTTTGTGACAATAAATTAGTCATCAATCATTATTGATCTACCGCCACACCATTTACCACTGTGCAAGTGAGTGTCACATTCTTAATGACAACTGAAAATTATTCAATTTCTCCAGATAATGTCCCAAATCCACATTTAGTTTGGAGCAAACAAAGAAACAAATGTAAGATCTTTCATTTGTGACAGCAATCAAACTGGTTTAGGAAGTGAGGAGAAAATTGGCTTAACAAAGCTCAGCTCCACAGGGAAGAAATGCACTGTTTGATCTGGAGGTTTCGCTGACTGACGCTCACTCTGCTTCCTTTGTAGCGAGGGAAAAATCTGGGGCAAGAAAAGGATGCTCCTTCAATTCACCACATGTGCATCGTGTATTAAAACAGTGAGACTTCAGTAATCCTTCTACAGTTCAGCCTTCCATGATCAAATCCAAACCACGTTTCTTTCTGCTAAGAATGTATTTAAAGGCGTTGGCACTCTGCATGGATTCACCTGCAACAGCTAAACAAATCACAGCAGGTTTTTTTCTGTTTATGCAGCCAAGATTAAGTAGCAGCATAATCACATTTAACAAACGTCACTTGCAGATTTGTGTTTGAGCCAAACGTCTCACTTCCCTGCTGTAATCTAAGATCATTTGCACATTATGCAACACGTCGTTGCAAGTTCGTGCTCATTTGTGAAAAGCTGTGAACCTAACAGTCAACATTGAATACGAAATGCACTCCCGCTGGAGCTCCTCCTGCTCCCCAGATTCGCCTCCTTTCTTGTAGGTTTCCCCCTTAACGATTCTACCCTTCCTCGACGTCTTTGCACCGTTCCTCTCAGTGTGTGTGAGCATGGGAACACTGAGTTATAGCTGGGGGGGGATCAGCACCCTCCAAGGCTGACCTAGTTCCGGCAGAGCAATTCACCCCTGTTCATTTACAAATCCAACCCACACCGTTCGCTTTTTTTCCTTCAAGTAATCGTTCTCACAAAACAAGCTCCTAAAGAGCCCGCCTGGGTCACAATGAGTCAATCTGACAACAGAGAATGACGAAAAACTGTTTTAGAGCTCAGGCTGTAAGAGCATGGCATTATTAAAAGGCTCAGCCTCTTTGAACGAGACACCTTAAAGATTACATTTTTTTTTTTTTAACAAAATAAAAAAAATAAAAAAATAAAAAAAAAATAAAAAGAGCATTATCACTTTTGTGTTTTTAGGATATAAATGCAAAAAGAACCAAAACAAATGCAGTTATTTAATGACAACTTTTTTCCTCCGCTACAATGTAAGAATGTCAATAAATTATTATTCGTCATTTTAGTGCAGTTTATAAAAAATATTCTGCTAACTTTAAAAAATGCATCAATTTAGTCAAAATTTTAGAAACACATATAAACAATAATCCCTTAAATAAAAAAAAATAAAAACTCTTTTTAAGAACCCACGGTAATCCCACATCATTTTATTTTAGGACAACAGGTCTGGGTTCTTATGGATTATTAATTTTATACATTATGTACACATATTCTTAGAGTTTAACTGGATACTTTTTGCTTTGTGTCTTTTTTACAGTTTCTTCTCAGCAGATAGAACAATACGGGGGACCTCTGGGCAAGTTCTTGCCTTGTAATGTGGTGTGCATTAGCTGATGTGTTCTGCGTTCAACATCTGTTCTCTCTCACCTTTTGTGGTCTCGCTGTCCCGCACCAGGAAGGTTCCTCGTCTGTTCTGCAGGTTCAGAAGGAGCCTCTCTGAGTCACGCCGAGTAATCTTCCCGAAATACCACCTGCCAGAGAAAGAGGGTGATCAGAGGGAAGCTCCTGCTGAGCTGCTGAAGCACACCTCAGGGCGATACATGCATTAAAACACCATCCATGAGCTTCAACACCCAGGATTGGATGTATGCACACATGTATACCTGCACTAAGTTACTAGGGCAGCAATGGCAGCAAGAATTCCACTGAAAATAGTAATAAATATATAGACTAAATTGATAGAGAAAGGAAAAACAAAGAAAATCTAATGTACTCTTCTGCTTGGATGGAGTCTGAGGGAGCCACATAGTTGCTGGGGATGTAACCACTTTCTCCCGTTGTCAGCGAGCGAGCAAGCCACCAGTCCCCTTCTCTGTAAAGCAAGAAGACGAAGAAAGAGCAGGAGAGTCAGTGATGAACTCTACTCCAACATTCTTTGACTTTAAACACACTTACATTTCTGCTAACAGTATAATTAAAAAAAAAAATAAAAGAATATTTGAAAAGGGATTAAGCACAAACAGCGCTTAATCCCTTTCGGAGGTTGCTAGAGCCTATCCCAGCCACGGTTGGGCAAAGGCGGGATATAATCAATATGGGTGCTCAATCAATGGCAGGGTCACACACCCACCAGACACACTCACATACACAGGGAGGGGCGATTTAGAGTAACCAATCAACCTATAAAGCATGTTTTTGGACTGTGGGAGGAAGCTGGAGCGTCCAGAGAAAACCCACACATGCATGTGGAGAACATGCAAACTCCACACAGAAAGGACGGAGCCGGTAGTCACCACTGTGCAGCCCTTATGCAAAGTTTAAATTAAAAAAAAGTGCAACAGGTAAATTCTTTCGCTTAGCTTCATTATTACTTTATGTATTTACTAATGCACCGAGATAGAGTGTAAACGAATGACAATAAAGTTTTGCATTGAGACTGGGATTTGACCTGACCTTTGCGGAGTTTTATTCCTCTTCTATAGCTTCTATATCTTTCAAAGATCTGTTGTTATATGCAGTAGATGCAAATCCCTTATTTATTTATATCAATTAGCTCTTTGTGAGTGTGAGCTGTTGATGTTCTGACATACACTCTCTCCACAGTGAAGGAAATGCAGCTGGAGATCAATACAGGAAGCTAAGAAATGTCTTTATAAAGGAACTCAACACCTCATTTAATAATATGACTGTTAAAACCAGTTTTTCTGAGCATTTTTCTCTTTCTTGATGAAAAAAATCTAATTTCTTGCTGAGCTTAAAGGTTTGCAGTTTATATTTTGGCTAAAATATGCTTATCTTCATGAGTTTGGAGAATGTGTGTAAAATACAGCTGCATTGTCATTCCTTTGACTATCATTCAAAGGCTTGGAGCAAAACAGACACAAACACCGGGGTTTGCTTTCCAAGTACACTCTCAGCCCACCTCCAGGCTCCCAGAATGGTGTGAGAAACCCACAAAGAGAAAAGTAAACAGACACAAGCAGCCTTAAATTCTGCCTGCAGTCCCCCTACTTTTCATTTGATAAATCAACGATAAAGTAAACATAGTAGCAAGAGCGCGGTCAGATGTGGGTTGGAGGGTTTGCACAGACAGAGGGACGAAACAAAAGGGTGCGTGAGGTGAGGTTTTTCTGGCATTGAATAATACTGACCTGAAGCTGTACTTTTTCCTAGAAGAGACCATGAAGCATGAGAAAGAAAGGAGAGATAACAGATACAGCAGACACATCAAAACGCTGCAAGAAGACACAGCAAGGCAAGTAGCACAGACAGAGAGCAGAGGAGTTGGATTTGCCATGAGGCCACACAGTAGGAATGTTTTAGGTTATTTTTGAGAGGGCTTTGTCTTTTTAATTCTCTTGACTACAGTTTTCAGAAGTAACAAAATCCTTACTCTTCTTTTTTTTAAAAATTATTGTGCGACAAGTGGAAAAACTAAAAAATCTCTCCAAGAACTTTGCTCTACTTCACCATGTAAGTAAAGGAAAATGAGTATCCCGTCAGACATATAGCAAGAGGTTATGGCTGTAGAACAAAGGCTATGAAACAAAACTGTATTTTTCTGATATAAGTGACCCCAAATGAAACACTTTGCTTTCAAATACAGACATTCCCTGTTTTGTTTCACCCACTCCAACCATCTGTGTGCCAATGCCATCAGAGGAACACTTTTCCGGTGTTATCTTTGAAGGAATGTAAGCATTCATCTCAGCAAGGCACTTTGCAAGTGTCTTAAAGATTATGTTGATGGCAGTAGCCCAAGAGAAGCAGAATCCATTAGCAAAAGTGCTGCACTCTTCTGCTTTAGTAAACAGACGGGAGGCACAGCTCCACTGTTACCAGCTCGGCCTCTCACCAAGTTTCCTGTGCTCATTCAAATGTAAATGCATGCACTCTCGTGTATGTCTGGACATCTGTGCGTGTATATGCTTGTGAGACCCTGGCATGGACGGAGGACACACATGACTGTTGATTCTTACGTGTTGTTGACAATCTGCAACCGGTCGCCTTTCCTGAAGGTCAGATCGGAGGCTGTCCGGGACTCATAGTCATATAAAGCCACAAATGTGGTAACACCTCCTAAAAGAAACCAACACGCAGACACCTGTTAGTTGGGTAATAATACATTTAATAGCATCAAAGACAAGTTACCCAAAGTTTGGATCTTTGATGATTATTTGTAGCTTTAAATCTAAAAGATCTTCATGTACTTTATACTTTAAGCCAGTATGTGACTGATATTATTTTTTTTTTTAAACCCGTAAAAACCCATGATGACAACAATGGTACAGAAAAATGTGTTCTGTGATCCGATTGGTTTGTGGCAAATTTAATATCATTTTATTTTTAAGGAAAATGTACTTAACTTCAAAGTTTTACTGTTAAAATTAATGTATTAAGTTAAAAAAAATATTACTCAGTTGAGGAAAAAAGTTGTCTTCTATCAATAAGCTGAAAAAAAGTTGCATGTTAAAATAATCTAGTCAAATACTGAGTAACATTTTCAATGTAAAGTCAAATGTTTGGCTAAAAACCAAGTGGACAAAAAAGTGGAAATTTTTAAAGTTTTTAAAATAAAATATTACTAAAAACTTCCTTTCCATTGTTTAAAGTTGTTCTTGAAATAATAGGTTGATCCCAGTTAACCCTTGTGCTATCTTATGGGGTCCAGATGACCCCACCCTTACACCCCCATGACAAAAATGGACCAAGGTGGACAGGATTTCATGTCTGTCACGGACACCAGAGAAGATAAAAAATCTTCCCCAATTTTAACGCAAACATCAAACAAGGATTACAGGGAATTACAAAAACTTTATGAGACAAATGTCCCCCAATGTGGATGAGTAAGAGCAGATACTCTTCATCACACATGTAGTCGAGTATAAGTAAACATTCAGGTGCAATTATATCACATAGAAAGTAACTTAAAATGTATTTATTACTTTACACACCTCAACCGTATGGTTTGTCGACTCAGAATATGGACAAAATATGGACTTTTGGCACATTTTCGGCACATTTTCTTTTAAATTCAAACTTTTTTTTAAAGTTTTTCCACGTCTTAGAGAAATACTAGTAATAAAAAAGGATTCAAACCACCTTTCAAACATTTTTGAGTTTTTTTGTCCAATCTCAAACCCTGTCTGCACAACACACACTGAAAACAAGTGTCGTTGGAAACTCATGAGTGAAAATGTAGTCTTTGGATCTTGTTAAATCTGTCCCTCAGCTGTGTTGCTGCTCCTAACACGTACAGACAACACTTACATAAAAACCCAGGATGAAACAATAATATCTGTTTTGCCTTTGCTTTAAAGCTCACTGATTATAGAGGGAACACGGAGCCAGGGGCCTGTTTCAAGATAGAGGCTTAACATAGCCTGAGCGTACCAGGAAACTCTGAGTTTCAGTGTCAGAAAAGGATAAGTCAGAATAGGTCTGAGTTTATCATAGATACACAAACAGGAGAAAGCCATCATTATTATCATTATCAGTGGAGCGCAGATTGAAGCTCAACAAAAACCCAACATGTAGATTCTAACCGGAATTTACTCTGAATTTAAGCCATAACGACACAGTTTAAGTTGTACAATTTGCTTGAATCCCCTAGGTATTCCATAAAATTCATTTTTGATAGAAATTTGTTTTTTAAGAAACTCTTTTTCTGATTTTTAGAGCAAAATAGACTTTTCTAGTCAAATCAATAAAGGAAAAAATAAGATTGACAGGAATTCTGTGGATTCAGAAATGAAACGGTCAGCCTGACACCTCCTATAGGGTCTATGTATCACTTCACCACCTGTGATGATGAAGAATCCTTTCACGCCGTTCATGAAGGAGTACTGATCTTACCTGAAAGAGGTCCTCTCTGAGGCGACGTGAGAGTTCCTGTGTTATCCACCCCTCCAAACAAAGTCAACACGGGGGTGTTTGTGGGGGCGAGCTGCTGCTGCCCTTGATGCCCCCGCCTGCCTGATCCTACAGCAGGGCTTCGGTCGGGGGTGAGGGTCTGCTGGGCAGGACTCAGATGACGGAAGTGGCCGCTGTCTGATCCCGTACCGATGGTGCCATCCAGGCTCATGGAGCGCGAGCCCAGCTCCTTGGGCTTGCTCTTGCCTGCTCCCATGTGCAGACCTGGAATGAGAGGCGGTGATGAATGCAACACCTTAACACTTTGTTGCCATCATACTGAATGATCCAGTCCTAATCCGTTCAATCTTACCAGCATAGTTGACAATAGGGCTGTGTATTGGCAAAAGTCATTCAATACATGATGCAAATGTGATGATATGATACATAAACCGATATACTTCACTATTTTTTTAAATGATGACTTTAGAATTATTTTAATATTAATACATTTTTTACAAAAGTAAAATTATTAAATACATGTTATATACCATAAATTTATGGTTCTTCTCTTTTTTGGGTAATTTAGGAAATATTTAAGTGGAAAACAAAGGTAAGACTGAACTTAATTAATTTGGCTTTAAACTGATATAAGTATCGCCAAATAAAGTATTGCCATATTTCACAAAATCGATATTTTCTAACACCCCTAAAAGACAGAACCAGTCATGTTTTTCATAACTAAATTCTAATTCAGAAACTCAATTTTTAAAGTCAAAATCTTTGGAAAACTATTGATTTAAATAGAAAAAGTCAATCAACCAGTCCATGTTAACCCTAATTTATCTTCATCCAGTCAAAGTTTCTTCCTAACTTTTCTAAATACCTGAGTATCCTCTATGCTTGTTTAGGTACAGCTTTAGGAGGATGACATACAGAAAACTCGTATACGGGTTAATCAAGGGCATTTCCATCTGAAGAAATCCAGGCTGAATTCCAAAAGCTTTAACAAGAGCAACAAAGCCTCAAAGACAACTATCGACAGGGACACGAGCACTTCAAACACCTTTATTATGTCCTGATAAAATGCAACAAGTCAAGAGTGCGGCATCATCAAGACTACAAACAGGATCAGAGTCAAGTGCACCCACGGAGCTGGAGTGCCTCGTTCACACCAAGTTCAGTCCTCCCCTCCAGGCACAGTGGAGTGACTCACTGTGAGGCTGGCTATTTCAGGCCGGCTGAAACAGAGACAGTCACACACACATGAAACAGCCTCACTCCTTTGTGAACAGAAGAGCTCTCAGTTCCAGACAGAGTGTATGCATGTGCGTAGGTGTGTGTGTGTGTGTGTGTGCTCATGTGCATTAGCAGCTGTTCTCTGGCCGTTGGGAAACAAGACTCGCACACTAACACCGAGCACAGTTGTGTCTCACATCCTTCTTTCCAACACATGCATATAGCCTGTGAGTGTCTCAAACACGCACTTGTGTGAGTCTGACAGACAGGACAGAGGAGGGTAATAATCAGACATGGAGGAAGGAACTGACTGCAGCCTTAAAAAGAACGTGTAGGCAGCGCACGGACAGCTGGGGCTTTGTGGGTGTTTCAAGTGTGATGTGTGAGCATAACATAATTACACAGGTATGGGAATTCTCAAAGATGTGGCAGTGTGGAGACGTGTGGGCAAATACGCATCTAAGAGTCCACCAATCTACTACAAGCAGTTGTTGAGGACTAATATAGATGCTTCAATTTGACTTCTGGCAGCATGTAATCTGCTACACTTGAGATAAGGTGACTGATGGAGACAAGATGATGCGGAATAAGATGCAGGTCCTGCAGAAACTTGAAGGATTTCAATCAGTAAAGGAAGCTGTGCAGTTCCTGTCTGGAAAATTATTGTCACTCTCCAAAAATGGACTTTAGTCCTGACATGTCATCAATGAATCAGAGGTTATGCCACAAACTTCACATTTCTTGTTGTTGATCCACCCAAAAAAGGTAAGAATAAGCACTTTCTGATCATAAATGAACAACAGATTAAAAAAAATAATAATAAAGAACATCCAAATTGATTTTCAAAAAATACATTTCCATTAAGAAAATGCATGAGGTCTCCAAGTCAGACTGACATTTGCCAAAACCGAGACCGTTTGTTTAATAACCACAATTTAAAACTTTATTGAACAAGAACACTTCTCTTAAAGCAGTTCTCCAAGCCTCATAAAAAATGTAAGAAAATAATGTTTTTTTTTAAGTAAGTAAGAAACCAAACATGTCAGATCAAGGCCTTTAGATCAAAAGGATTCTTTTCTAAAATACCTGATTATGTGACAAACTGACTGAGCTAGCCACAACTCTAATTAAGAAGAAACTGGTATATAAAACTGAGAATTTGACATAAAAAGGGTCAAACAAAAAATGTGAAAAAAAATCAAAATAGTGACATTATCTTAAGTCTAGTAAATCAGGTTAAACACTAGCTTTTAGTGAATGAGCGAGCCTGCCATTTTGGCTGCCCCTATGTGTATAATAAAGCGTGCGTAACTCAATTTTAGAGCTAAGTGATACCGTAAATTAAATATAATTAGTGACACTCTGTTACTGCATTCTGTTACCTTGCTTGTCCACTGAAGGGTTTATTTCTGAGAAATTAATTCCAGGGGAGACTAATCTCAATCCCTCCAGCTCATCTGTTTAGCACTGTGCAACAGTCAATTCAAGAAGGAAAGGGAGTTTTCAAAGATGGGGAAATTAATTACGTTCATACTTGCATTAACTAAAAAAAAAAGAAAAAAGAAAAAGGAATTGCAAATGCTGTCATTTTGAGTCATTTTAGTATTTCTTTATCACTGGCTTCAACTGCAAACAAAACTTTCAGCATTAACAATAAATCCAGCGGTTTGGTGAGGGCGTTTGTAAGGCACTCACATACCAACTCTGTGGTTAACAACACTTTTTTTTCTTTTTAGAATTCTGAGGTAATAAAGATCTGATGTGGTAACAAATGTGAATTGGGGTCACTGAGGATGGATGAGTGAGCATCTGTCTGTGTGGGGTCAAATAGGAGAGCATCCAAAAAAAAAAAAAATGGAAATCACTGCTATTTAAGCACAGAACAACGCTTGTGTGTTTGTTATAGACTGGTACCCACACACCCTTAAAGCCCCGGTACTAAAATGAATCAACATATAGAAAGAAAAAGGAACATTTCAAAAATGCACATATGAATTGGTTTACATGCATGGTGGAAACCATTTTTAAGATCATTGTCCCCATTATAACTGTAGAGTTGTAGTAAATATCTAAAAATATGTACCTTTTTTCAATATAAGACAATATTTAGTGATATTCATGCAATGACCTAACACTAAAACATTATCACGTTGCAGACAAGTGAAATTAATCAGTGTAAGGCTATTTATTTAATCATTTATACGTAGATTTATGATTCAAACACTTCCAGTTATTTAATTTACAAAATAACAGAATAAACTGAAAATGGTAATATTAAATTGTGAATTTTATCAAATCAAACTTTATTTATAAAACACTTTTGTACATTAATCACAAAGTGCTTTATAAAATAAAAGCATCTTTCAAGGTTAAAAAAAAATACAATACTTTCACATTAGAATAAAATACAAAACTATATGCAATGTACTCAACACCCTGACCTCCACACAATACCATGATGAATTATAGAATGACATATAGATAAGATTTTGAGTAGAAAACATGGAAATAGAAATATGGCTTGATGCTGAAATTCAGAAATTGTATTTTAGAATCTTGAAATTCCCTGGTGAGTCAAAACTCCCAAACGGTTTATATGAAGCAGAAAAAGCTTTTCTTGAGATATTCTTCGTGGACTGGCATGATTACACTAATAAATAGTTGTAGAAACACCCAAAAGGTGAATGCTCAGCTTCATCTGGAATGCTGAAGTTTTAAACTTGAATAACTTGATGCTTTTTGTGGCCACACCATTATTAATATCTGAATGTTCCTAGGATAAAAATAAATTTAAAAAAACTGTTAATAAATAAGCATAAAAGAAAATGTTCTAAATTACAATAAAACATAATAGCTCACAGTTATATTTAAACAGTAACAACCCCAAGACTTAACTGCAATGTTATGAAATAACAAGCTCATCAAGTTTTGGGAGAAGAGCTCATTTTCATCGTTTAGACTCTGGACCACTACATGCATTGTCTTTGGGCCACAGAACAGTTAACAGCCTCAGAGCCCACATGTGTAAACAGTGATGCTGGCTCTGTAGTGGAGCCTCAAACCTTTCCCTTTTATGGGGATGGAGTGCCCCAATATCAGTAAGTGCCAACACTGCAATCGTAAAATGAGCCATAGAGAAAGGATAAGTGGTGGCGATTCAAACACAAACAGCACATCTGTTAGTCAACAATCCCAGAAAGGAAAACCGTTGAGAGATGGGGGTTTTTGGTAAAACTGAACATGTGGTTTTTTAGAGGTATGGAAGAACTGAGGTTTTCCATACGACGAGAGAACAGAGGAATGTCGATTGCCTGGGACTACAATAACAGGCACCTATAAGCAGCAGGAGGGAGAGACGGGGCGACGAAGATGGAGAGTGATGTCACTGCACAGAAGCTTTTTGATACAAAAACAGAAATCTTTTCTATTCCTTTTGTTTTACATCCTGTAACTCACAAAAATAACACACATTTTAACTTGATAGGTTCCTCCAGAGGTTGTACGGTTGTGTTTGATAAATTACTATTTAAAAAAAAAAGATCAGGAAGTGGATTCTGTGGTAAATAGAGGTACACAACCAAACGACTGATCTGAATGAAAGACTTTTAAAACTTACATTTACAGATCAGAAAATACAGGCTTTAATTAAGATCTCTTTTTTAATTATTATTTACTTCAGAACTACAGTGTAGTGGAAAGGCATGTCATTACAGACTCTGCTTATTGCTACCCTGAGTCATTCTCAGCTTGTGTGCTGAGTGAGTTTCAGAAACATCCCAGAACATGACTGAGTGTTGACGGAGAAGTAAAAGATGGAGCAAAAAAAAAAAATCAATTCAGAAATTTGCAAAAATAAGAAGTTGTCCAAAACCACATCTTATGTTGCCAGGTCGAGCATCATGTCGACGTAAAATATTTTTAACCAATTTGGTCGCCTTGTTGGTTAGCTAGAGGAGAATATGAGCATAGAGGCTGTTTATAATCCAGTGTGCTATAATGTCACAGCAGGTTAAAGATCTAAATCATTGCATTACTTGATAGTGCTATACCAAGGATTAAATTGACGCACTATTTTGACAGCTGCCATTAAAATAGCTTTGAATTATGCTGCAGAACACTTCCACACCTTCATATAAGGGTCATGCAATCCACGTGAAGTATTTTTCAGTCCCCAAACACTATTTTTACATGCAAAATCCTTTTTAAAAAAAAGGGGGGGGGTTGCAAACTGTGCTTTTGAAAAGATATTAGAGCAAATCTCTGATGAAGACTTTCTCACAGCTTTATCTGTCTGTCAACCACAGCACAACAATGAAGCTATTGTTTGAGGAAACACTTCATCAGATGAAGGCTGCAGAAGCCTGATAAACTACGCTTCTGTGAATTAGCCACCGAAAGAGGGAATCTGTTACCAGAGGAACTGAGCTGGAGAAAACAAAACCAAGAAATACTGTCAGAATGTCTTTCAAACCCTTGTTGCTCTACAACGAGTGTCTTGCTGTCCCCTCACACAACTTAAATCAAGTTAAAAGTGTTTTTTAGAAGAAAAAGATAGTCAGAGTTTGGTATTGAGTCTCCAAAAGTAATGTGTTTGAAGGTCTAGTTTGGAGACTGAGTGAACCAATATCTCCACCACATGAAATCCAAAGATCCAAGAAAAACTATGGATTAGTGGATAAATGAAAGGCCTCCTGTGGAGGTTCCCATTGGCATGTTCAATGTATTTTTGATTTGCACAGCTGGAATGGCGTAAGCCTTTTTCCCCTCACAAAGCAAACTATGGGAGATAAAAGTGAATAATGAAAAAAAGAAAGAAAGAAAAATTAAGTCTGTGATCATAAATAACAACCAGCTTGGACTTGATATGAAAATTAATTATTAAAGTGAATCTGATCTGCAAAAAAAATAAGTGATTACATTACATTACATTATACAGCTAAAATCCAAGACACACTCAATGTACAGTTACTATTCATAGCCTTAACTTGTGTAAAAATCATTTAGTTATTACTGGATAAAAACAACAAAGGATTGCCTAGAATTTAAAAGTTGCATGAAGCTGTAAACAGAATTTAAAAAAAGTTTATTGCTCTCGAGGATTTCCATAAATTAATCTACAGCTCTTCTTCATTTTTAAAAATGAAGTAGGATCAGAAATATTGTTTTATATTTTTTTCATAAACATTTTTAGAAAAATATATTATCTTGATTATGACCTTATTCTTGCAGGAAAATGTGTTTTTGTCTTGTTGAGGATATCAGTTCATTCAGGAATAATTAGCAATAACAAAAAAATGATAACTGAAGACAAAACCTATTGTAAAATGTCTATAAAGTCAAATTTAACTTATTAACTTCATCTATTTAACATCTATAATTTCTCTATGATCTTTTTTTTGCCCAACTACAGTTGGGCAAAAAGTGTTCTGTGCTAATAATAAACTTCAGATCCGTCTATTGCATTAATTTTTAACAATAATGACTGCTTGCTGCAAACCCACATGATGACACTTCCTCCACAGGTTTCCACTATGAAAAATGAGCTGTTCTCTCATTAATCATGTCAAAAACGATATGTCAAGGCAGAGGACAACACAGTACATCTGCATTCATCAGACCAAATGACCTTTTGTCATGGCTTTGGAGTCATCTCCATGAGTCCTAAGAAACTAAACTTCCCCCTTTGGTTAGGTTGATTGATGTGTCTTCAAAGGTAGGAATGAGATGATCTTCATTACATCAGAATAAAAAGTTAGTTATTTGAAATATATCCACCAAAGTATTACTCATCTGTCAAGTGATGATATGTTAAAAGAATGACACAAATTGTTGGTTGTAGTATTTTTCTGACTCAAAACAGGCACTTGTTTTTGTCATTTTTTGTTATCCTAGTGTTAAGTCCAAACATTTATTGAGGTTTTTGTTTTTTCTTTTTTTGAGCCTGTGTGAATCTGAGCACACAAGCTGCACATTTGGCCACGACCAACCTCACTGACTCACAACAGAAGGTAACAGTTGTCACTGTGCTGTGGAAGAGCAACAGCCAATGCCTCCGCTGAATAGGGAAATAATGATTGCCGTTGGGAGAGGAGAAAAGGAAGAAGATGTTAAGGGAGGGGGGCGCAATGGTGGTTTCTCAAGATCAAGTAAGAAGGGAAAGAGCACATTAGCGCTGCAGGCTTTACTTACACTAAGCCCCACAGTGACATTAAACAAAAACAGCGCCCTGGGTCAAAAAAGAAAATGGAACTATTGTGAGAAATTGTGTTATTGTTGTTTTTAACACGTTCTTGTGGCGTTTTTCTGATTATTTGGGGCATATAAATAAAGAAAAAGATGTTTAAGATGGATTTCTGAGTGTATTTTTTATTCAAATTGTTGTGAATCAAGAGTAAATGCAAAAATACTCTTGGAAAAAGTTTGTAGTTGTGACTTAAAATCTACAATTGGCTGGCCACAAGCACCCTGCTCCACTCTGTTCTGATGCACCCTCTTGCAGAATAACACATCCATGTATGTCTTCGTTTTCCTCGTCTGAGCTGGCATCTGGCTCCAAACTGTACAGCTGGATAACTTTGATATTGCAAGCGAGTTTTGTTGCACCGGTAATGTTGAGATGTGGGTGTTGAAGGGCTGTAAGCTAGCAGGAAAGAGTGTAAACAAAGGGATGATGGGAAGTTTGGAAAGGCTTACACCAAAATACACAACTCAGAGGTAAATTTGTTATGAACTACTGCCGCAAACTATCCTAAAAACCTACAAGCTTATTTATTTTGGCTAAATTATAATTAAAGGACTACTGGGAACACTTTTAAAATAGATCAAGAGAAAGCCAAAAGAGAATGGAAGAAGATTTCAGAGAACGCATCTTTATCATCATTTTCTTCCTGTTGCAGTTCAGCTGGGAGTGCGAGACGGTGTCTCGCTCTACATCTCATCTCACGCTCAGGAAAGGCGAGAGGAAGAAGTGGGAAAGAAGGAAGAGGCTAAGACTGAGGCTCTCCACTGATAAACTACCCCCCTCGCCCCATTTCCGTCCATCCTCTGACTGAAGATGCTGTCAGTCGGAGATCCAGACCATGAGGAACTGCTGCTGCAGCATGATTAATCCCACCGGACATGAATGATGCTTGGTGTCAGACCTAAATTATTCTACAAAGTACAAAAAAAGCAATTGTGGAACTCTAAAAAAATAATCAATATGTCTTATTTTATAAGAAAACACTGGGATAAATGTGTCATACATGTGTCCTCTCTATAAGAAATGTTTGAAAGGTCATTTTGACAGATTTGGAGAAACGAGAACTTTAAAAAAATACAACAAATTGCAGTTTTCTTTAAACTTTTTTAATAATTTAAACTGCAAACCACCAGCTCAGTGGCCTTGTGGTAGAGTGTCCCCCCTTAGACTGGAAGGTCGTGGGTTCAAATCCAAGCCGAGTCATACCAAAGACTCAAAAGATTGTGAGTCCCTGCTTGACACTCAGCATTAAGATGTTGGATTGGGGGGTTAAACCACTAAAATGGTTCCTGAGTGCAACTGTGTCTGCAGCTCACCACTCCCCTGGGGGAGGGATTTGTCAAATGCAGAGAACAACATTCACACACCAATGTGCTTGAAAACTGATGGGACTTTTAACAAATCTGCACTTTATTATTTGTACCTTTTCTTTGCAGAAATGTGTTAATCGGAGTTCTGCTAAAAATGCAATTTCCCCCCAAATAATTATTTCTGATGTAGTACTGACAAGAAATTTCAGCGAAAATTCAGAAATGTTAAATATCAGTCATCTCGAAACTTGCAATGCTAAAAATAAGTCTGGAATGGATAAAATAGTTATTTGTGGATCATTTTAAGAATGAAGTTGTCAGCCCACCTCAGTGCTTAGATGCTAGTCTTTGTGATGATGAGTTAAACATAGCACCAATAGTAAATTCCAATACTGAGCTTTCGCACTCCTCGAGTATCCCATTCATGTCAACCCTGGAATCCTTGGCTTTATGGAAATGAGCTGGAACTAAACAGCCCAAAAAAAACCCAACAGTAAACAGATTAGTCACATAATTAAAATTCTATTTCCACGGGATTAAACAGCAGTTGTCTGCAATCTGCTCTCAAAGACACGCGGGGTGGGGTGGGAGATGCCTACAGGAGCAGCAGCTGTCAAACTAAAAGACGGCTGTGGACGGAAATGAGAAATAACACGCAGTCCGGTCCGGTGGCGGCGGTGGTGGGGGGTTCGCTGAAGTTTGGCCACGTTAGGGGGGATAGGAGCTTTAGAGAGTGGGCAGGGGGGGTAAAAACACCGTGCGTGGAGCGCAGGCGTGCGGCGGGTATGCGGCCTGATGAATCAAAACAGGTGCTGTTCCAGCTCCATTTTGAACGCTGGCTTGATTTAGTGTTCGGGCTGCGTCTTTTCCCGCATCACTGGCGGCGGTGACGAGGTCACGACAACCGGATCGAACATTTGCGCTCGTCGGATCGCAGTTATTCGTGAAACGAGCAGCCCCCGGCGCGGGCTGAATGGCACTGTCCTAATGTGGGAGTCTCAGTGAGTGAACGGCCTGTGCAACAATGAAATCTAAGTGTATGTGGAGGGGGCTGCCATACTCTGAGGCTACACCATAGAAACCATCACAAAAGCTCTGATTTTCGAACGTCCAGATTTGGCCCCCCTCCTCTTTGTTTCCCGTAAATGCGCCAAGCTCTGATCCACTCACCTTTGACGCGTCTTGAGATCCAAAATGTGAGACGCGCGCGGCGAGGAACCGTGTTAGATCCCCGTGGCTGTCCTCATTAGAAAAAGAATGGAAGCCGATGAGCGGTTGCTGTGGAAACCTCGTCAGCAAATGTCCGTAGGATCGCAGCGAGACGAGGTCATGGCGAGCACTGCCTCCTGGACCACGGGCACAGCTGCAGGCGGCTTCGGTGGGCCGGACGAACCACCCCCCTCCAACACCACGCACACACCCCGAGACCGTTCAGCTGAGAGGAGTCAATACCGCGGCGGGGTCGTGCGACCGAGCAGGAGAGGCGTGTGAAGACATGACTCGTAAAGGGGAAGCCAGCTGATGGAGCATCTCTCACGGAAATATCAGGAGGACGGCTTTTTTACGTGCTTTACGGCGTTGGGAGAATTCACGACATTTTTTGCGCAACTCAGCGGAGAAGTTTAAATCTGGGATAGCTGGCTTTCACAACCGCAAACATTACTTTTGTATCCATCTTTAGTCTTAATGATATCATAAGTATGTGGAATAACATAAAAAAGAGTAAAAGTTGCAAAAATGTATCGAAAATGTGGTTCATTCTACATTAGATAAGATGGTTGCTTAGCAACACGCATCGTTTCACTCACAAGTCGAAAATGGTGCATTAATATTTAATAAAAATCGTTTTTAAACAATTAGTTTTTTTATTATTAATATTATTACTTCTAAACAACTTTTAGGCATCAGTATAGTGTATTTGTGAAAATAATCCTTAATTTTTCTAAATTAAAACATAGAATTTAATACTAACACTATTCCCAGTGCTGGTGTTACTTTTTATTAATTACATCCACTTTTGTAAAATGTACAAAACCTTTTAGTCTCAATCTAAAGGGAAGAATCCCCTTCTTCTCTATTACCAAACCCCAAATTATGCAGTACAAAATGCTTTGACATGACTATTTAAACACATTTTAATGAATTTGAAATGTATAAAAACATTAATTTTCGTTGTTATGCAGAAACAAAGTTCATATTTCCCAAAATAATTGGCACTGTTCAATAGCATTTCTTTGAAAGCTTTCTCCAAGCATTAAAATAAAAAATATACTTTTTATACTCTAAATGTATGCAGGTTTTTGTGAAATAAAGAATATTCCCCATATGTATAAAATCTGTTTTATTCAGATGCTATTTCAATACTACTTTCCATTATGTAAAATGGCAAAAAAATACAAAAAAGCAAAAGAAAGAAACACAAAGATGTCTTTTTCTAATAAAATGTGACATAAATGTTGTCCAAGAAATACTTTTAAAATTTCAAAATGAAGGAATTACCTCTGGCGTGCTGGTATCAATATAATTGGTTGGAAATAGAATAATTTCATACCATAAACAATACATTGAACTTTGGTAGTGAGTATACACTTTAGTGCACTTAAAGACATAACTGTATTTTTTTCAGTATGAATCTAGATATACTATAGTCATTACTACCCATAAAAAGCACAATGAAAACTTATGTTTCTCAGTAAAAAAAAAGGCAAACACCAGGACTGCTTGATCTGAGTAGAAGGTTGCCGTAAGTTGCTTTCAAATAGGACTGCTGTAAAATGACATTAGTGTATTTGTTGTTTCAGTTGAAACTTGTAGACGAGTTAAACATTCTTTTGCATTAACTCATACAAATGTGTAGCACTTTATCGCTTCTTTTTACTTTCTTTTTTAGGTTTTTGTCGGCTCTGAGGTGCAGGTCCTTTAGGTTTCTTTATCTGCTCGGCCGGTTTACTTTCACTGGGCTCCACCTCCTCCTGTAGAGCAAACACGGACAATCAACACTTTAATTAGTCAGGTTCTGATACAATATTATAGCACAAAAAACATTAAATGGACACAAAGAGGTGGATGTAGAAAAAAACCCAGCAAAACACTAATTTGAGGTGTTGAAGTAGAGAGTCATAAACATCTTTTGTTTCATACAGTAATGCGAGCAATAGAAAAGAACCTTGTTATAAGTCAAAGTTTTGCTTTCTTCTTCTTTTCTCATCTTTGTGTCTATGTCATCTTAATAAAATTACCCTAGAAATCAGCTAAATTCAAATCTAATGTAATGTCCTGTTACCCTGCAGCTCTAAAGAAAAGTCACCACTGGGCTTTTGTAATTGATGGATAGGAGAGAAGTCAGAAAATCTGATAAAAAACTCTATGAAGAGTTCAAAACATATTTTGAATTTGGCAATATTTTTTCCCCATCAGCAGGCCTTAAGGTGATTGTGTGTCCACAAAGAAAATGTCACTTCCCCTTTAAAATGAGTTATTTTGTTTGTTTGTTTGGTTGTCTGACACCTCCAAAAATCGTAAATATTGGTATTATAATATTGTTTTTTTTTAATAGAAATAAGTACTATCCTTACAGAATTATAAAATGTTAAAGTATATACATATATACAAATCTGAAAGAAAATAAATAGTAATGAGGTGAACAACTGAGATTTCTAGCACACAACTCCTTGTTCTCACAAATTTGTGATCTTGTCTTGATATCAACATTGTGAAAAACTGTTATTAAAGTGTAAATAAAACAAACATTTTTTTGGGACCTCATATTACAATGCAGATTGAGTTGTGTTAAATGGTCAAAGCAGGCCCTACAGTCAACATGAATTCCGGCTGGCTGTTGACACTTTAAACTCCTACAAGTTTAAACTAGTAGCCAAAACCATTTAAATAAAAGGAAAAGCACGCATCACGGTGAACAGTTTTCATCCCCATACCTGTGGTTGGCTCTTGGATGTGGGGAAGATGATAGCCAGAATGCATATAAGCTGGAAGATGGCGCCCAGAAAAAGCCCGTAGCGCAGAATACTCTCAAGTAATGTGGGTTCAGGGACTTCAGGAGGGGACAGGTCCAGCTGTTCTGCAGACATGGTTTGGATCTCGCAGATCTACTTCTTTGAATAGTTTTTCTGTGACACACATAAGCACAATTAATGAAATATGGGGCATAAACTGGGGAACACATGTGTGCAGCTATGCAGCAGCCAAAGGTTGAGACAGAAAAATGAAGCAACAATCTAATAACAATATCAATTTTAAGAAAGACTGCGTTTAAGAGTTGTGAATTATACTGTCATGCACAGCATTCATTTGTATACAAAGCGGTTGCAGTTCAACAATAACACAGTTGTTACATATGTTACACGATAATATACTTAGCTATTTATTATCTCACCTTTAGTGTCCAGTCTACAAAATCACAAAACAAAGATAGATCCCCGTAATAGATCAGAGAACGCGAAAAACAAAAGAAATCATCTAGCGGAAGTGGCGTTTAGACTTAGGGATTTATTTCCGTTTCACAAATTTATTGACGTGGAAATGTCGCCCCCTATCGTCCGAGAGGAATTCCCGCAACATTGTTACGTCGTATTATTTTATTAGACACTAAAGTTTATGATTTATTTCGCTAGTAAGCAATTTAGGCTTCTGAAACTTTCCCAACCTAGTTAAAATAAAATTATTTAAATGTCATACTATAGCTGGACCATCTCATGCATGACTTTGTTCCACTTGGTATATTAGTGTCACTTTAATTAATGTCTGTGTCAAACAAACAATAGCCATATGATGAAAAAACAAATTAAAATGATTGTTTTTATTTTTTAAATGTGAAAATTACTCCCTTCAAGCGAAAAAGGATATTCAGACAATAAATAGTTATTAGTATTATTATTTTACTGAGCACATTCTACATTTCTAAGTTATATCTTCCAAATAGTATAACAGTGACATTTACCTTAAATCAATAAAACAATTAAATTAAATTAAAATAAAATAAATAGTATAGATTCAAATGTTAGATAATTGTTAACATTATTCAAAGACATGTCAAAAGGGGACTTTATTTAAAAGATCTTAAGGCAATTCTTTAAATTAATCTTCAAAATAAAGCTTTCTGCAGCTCCCAGGATCTCTGGTAGGCTGCTCTTAAAATACAATAACTGAAGCTGTGATGTGTTTATTTTGGAAAAACCAAAGAGCAGAGCATAACAAAAATCAATTTGATTCTAAATTAAAGCATGTAGAAAAATCTCTGGATTTATTCATGACAAAAACCAACAAACCTTTGATATATTTTACAGGGTAAAAGAACATTTTGAAATAAGGATTTATATTCAACTCAGTCAAGAATGACACCCAAACAATTAATCTTTTAAATGGTTCACTTGGTATTCAAATTGAAAATCAACTTTTTGTCCAGAGACTGAATTATTAAATCCAAAGAATTTTGAAAATTGTATTATATAAAGCAAAAATTTGATCTGAAATTACAGCTTGGGTTTATGCTTCCTGTAACATGTGATACTAAAATAATACAGGTTTACAGAAAAATTATGATACTAAATTTAAAACTACTCCATTGTATATCTCTATTTTTTTTTTTTTTTTTGTTCCAACGTCCGTCATTCAGTATCTATAATCAAGATCAATGAAAGCATGTTGTGCTGCAGGAGCAATATTTGATTTTCTTTGCTTCCTTCTCGTAAATTCCCGTTATGTTAACAGATTTTTCCACTTACGTGGGCCACATTTAAATTTTACTACCACACACATTTAGATTTCAATTTTCCAAAACATGCTAATTTGGACCCAAGACATTTTTGCGTGGATCTCTCTCTTTACATCTTTTTTCTAATATGTGACTACTGTAATACAGCAGACAAAGACATTTTCTAAAGGGAACTTTATTAGATATAAAATATACATGCTTACAGAGAACGATTGTACAATTATATGAACAAAGAGAATATAAAATGATCTAAAAAGGACAATAGATACATTACGCTGTATAAAATGTGTAGATTTTTTTCAGGAAAAAATTGTTTTGTTAAAAAAATCACAAAAGCTGAACAGTTTTTTACATAAATCTTTCCAGCTGAAAAACAAGTTCCTACAGTCCAACATACACATGATGCAAAAAAAAAAAAAAATCAAAACAAAACAACAAATTGAGCAGATGTTTGCTAAAAATCTCCAACACAAAATGAAACAAATCTAACATTTACATCTTCGTACCCAGAGGTTCTGAACTGCAGCAGGATTACTCTCCATTGTGGCCTTTCATGTCTCTTCTTATGATGTCATTTACTGGAAAATAATAGAGAAAAAACATTAATGTTTGCAATTTTTAAAGAAAATAAAAATAAAAATGTCCAGATTTTTTTATTTGTCTAATCCTATTAGTTTTTGTACACACACACATAATTAAATATTTAGTCAAATTGAAGGACACTTTTTGTAAAATCTTTGTTTTTAATCTTGGCCACTAGGAGGCACTGAAGTCAATCTGTTGTATATGCCCCCAAAGTTTCCAAAGTTGAAGATGACACCAAAAAAGTGATTGATCAGTCAGGCTCTTTATTTATTAATTTTTTTTATTTACTGTTTTTAATTTGTCTAATTAAAAAATATATGTAAAATATGTATATTTTTTGCTTATGGTTTATTAAATTCATTTCTATCAGACTTATTTTACTAAAAAAGTTTAGAAGTGGACAAGTGGAGGGGGAGAAAAGGGAGAGTGAGACAGACAGAGGGGGGTTCAGTGTTGAGGTTTGTGGTTTCCACCTCAGTTACCAGGACTAGGCAACCCCACCACTCCAAATTTTGACATTTTTGTAAAAAAATAGTGTATTAATGTGAACTTTACACAAAGTGGTTTTTAAAAACAAACAAAAAAACACTAGCTTTTTATATTAGATGGGTATTATCTAATATGGAACTATTAGTGGAAAGAAAAATAAAGAAACTAAAACAACAACTAAGTATTAACTATTTGTGTAATACCAGCAAAAATATCTAAAATGCTGATTTTTTTAAATTAATTTATTTATCATCCTCATGCTGTCATTGTTGAGCCAAAGATCAGAACAAAAGACGCTGATGTTCACCATAGATGTATTTGCATATATTTGACTGCACAGCTACTTCCTGTCTCAACCTCTCTATCGCTGAAGTGTAAACAAAGTAAACTTTATCCGCAAGTAAAATGAAGGACTGCTCAGTTCCTGACTTCATGCTCTCACACGTGTGTATTAAGTTTGGTTCAAATGCGGCCGGGCGCAAACACGAGTCTTCAGAGGGCGAGGGTGTCTGCGCGAGACGACGTAGACAGGAAATGGGATAGAAAGGCCCTACAAAAAGCCACAAGGCAGAATCTGCAAGCGTACAGTTGCAGTGTGCTTGTGTGCGCTGCAGACTGGACCACAAACACCCATCCCCCTGCCTGTCAACACAAAGTTCATTTTAGAGTTAAAACTGGTGTACTTTTTTATGGCAAGCTCTAGTCTAGCTGTTTCCTGCAATAGAATCAAACGCCTCTGCTTCAACTCTCACGCTGATCACCTTTTGATCTATTTTAAAAGCGATGCTAGTGGTCTTTTAATTATGATTGTGTTGTTTTTAGCAATAAAATCAAAAAGCCTGTGTTGGTTTCTAGGACATAGTTTCTCCAGAGCGGTAGCAGTTCATTAGAAATTCAATTTGAGTTGTGAATTGTTGGCGTGGAGTAAGTCTACTTCACTTTCCATCCCTCATTCTGCTACAGTGCAGCTCCTTACAACCGTAACCTAACATTATCAGTGCAACAATAATGGGGAATCATATCAGGGCTATCCAGTCTGCTTCTGATTCACAACGATTTGAACAAAGAAATACTCAGAAATGTAATTTTAAGAAAGCTCTCCATACTACTCACCATCCTCCAGGTAGGCATAGCTGAGGTTCTCCTGTTTGACCTTGACCCTCTCTGGAGCCCTCTCAACATCACAGTTTTCTCGAGCAGACTTGATCTGGACCACATGATGGCCAGCGGACTCGGCACCACCTCCAGCTTTCATTTGGGCGTATTTGGAAGGTGGTGACTTTCCCAGAGGCAGCGACGTTTGGACGTAGCCCTGCTGTCTTGACATGTAACAAGCCTCCAGCGGATCACAGACTTTTGGGACTTCACTCAGCTTGGCCACAGGGGTTCTGACGCTCACACACTGGCTGGAAGACGGGGCAGAATGGGAAAGGACGGCTGGACTGCAGTTGGTGTAATGCTGGTTTGGAGTGTGGTATATCAGTGGGCTGCTGAGCAGAGAGCCCCCTCTGGACTGGTAATAGGCTGGCTCCTCCAGAGGATCCGTGGTTACTATTTGGGCTCGCGGGTCCACAGTGGCCAGGTGGTACAGCGTTAAGGCTTGAGGGTTGATGTCCTGCTCCAGGTGATGATAGAGGGACCTCATGGACATGGTAGACCGCGGCGGATTGTCAGAGTAGCTGTATGAATTCAGGTGATAGTCATCCAGTGGCTCGGATTTAATGGCTGAAATATAAAAAAAAACATTAGTTGTAATAAAAAGTGGGTACAATGAACACTTGAAGTATAATCACATTAGGGTTAGAAATGTGGTCTATGCTATTGTGTTTCTGTTGCTCGATTCAACCTATAAAACTGAAGTTGTCATCATAGACTTTCTATTCAAATGTCCAGACGTGTTTCCACTATAAAAATATAATAAAAATAAAGCAATTTTCATAACAGTAAATGCTTTATAAATGGTTTTATAAAGCAAAAAAAGCCAGAAAGGATTCTGAATACCCTTTGAAACCAAATTCTTACCAAATTTCCTTGATATTTGACCTATTATTGCTAATAAATAGATATATTGAGATAATAAAAAAAGTTAGTATATAGACTGAATTGAGATGGGTCTTAAATGGTATAGTTTTCAGATTTTTTTGACCCAATCAAGGCTGCCTGAATTCCTATTTAGCATCCACAAAGCTGCTCTACAGATCTGCCATCCTGCGTCATGGTAACTGAAGCCCCTGTGGCAAATTCTAGCTCTGAAATCTTCCTGTGTTGTCTCTAATAACAGTTTTGTCAGAACTAAAGCTTTCCTTGCTGCCCTTAGATGCTGGGATTGTTGACCTTTTTTAAAGCTTTTCTGTTTCTCTGGTACTCAAAGCACTGCAAATCTGTGGTGTAAGCTGAGGCACAGTCAAATACAAACCAATCACAGGAGTGTAGATGAAGTGCTGCGGCTGGCTGCGTTTCTTCTTTCCATTTATGACGTAGAAGTTGACTTTAGCTGGCTGGCAAATGGTCCGATCTCGGTACGGAGGGATCTCCACAAACAGCATGTTCTATCAAAATTGAAATTAGATCAAAGATTTAAAAAATATACTTGAATACATTTGATTATAAGTTGAGACAGAATGTAGTCACTGATTCTATCAATTGTTTAAGACACATGAAATGTCAGATGACACCAAATTTCTTGTATGAGTCAAAACAAATGTATTTAATTGAACCTACAGCCTGGGTTTTATCTCTGTCCACTGTGGCCTCCACCTCCCAGATTTGCAGTCCATCTGAAAATAGGAGAAACGCAATGTTTAGTCATAAAATTCAAATCATAGTTTAACAAGTGACATTTATTATCTTTATGAAGTTGAATGCAGCTTTCTGAGATGCAAGTTGCAGGGTAAAAAATGTGCGGCTCACTTATCTCTGTCGGAAGATTAAATATTTGCGGCCTCAGCAAAAAACATATCAATTTCTCTGAGGGTTCAATATTACATCATATCCCTGGATTAAGTTATTTAACCTCTTACAAATCTCTGCACACAACTTAAAACCATGCAGCATTTAATGCAATTCAGAAGTGGCAAAACTGTTCCCTTTAAAAAAAACAAACAAAAAAAAAACAGCTTGAGCAGCAATTTTTTGTGAATTTGATTGGAAGTGCAAAGTTGCAGGACCAAGCTGACAAGAGGCACATCGGGATGACTCGTGATTTAGCTGAAGTTTGAACAGAATCCGTCCCATATCGTAAAGCTGTTCGGGATGAACAAAGGTGAACATAATTCTCTGAAGAAAATTATGTTTATTTGAAAAACAGAAAAAAAAGACACAGTCTACTTTCAGCTAACTAGGCCAACGGTTGCTAACCAAAAAACTCAACTCTGTGAAAAATATACATTTTCAGCAACAGTTTAGACCACACTTGTTCACTTTGAAAACCGTGGTTTCTCTTTTTAAGTTTTAAGTTTGGTTTTCTCTACTTAAGTGTTACATTCCCGCCCCAGCTTCTACCTGATGCTACTCTGTTCCACCCACGCAGTGAAAAGACTTTTTATCAGCATGTCTTACCACATCCTGTTGCACAAAACCCCCATGACAAGCATCAGGGAGGCTTCGGGTTCTACCAACTGTACCAACGCTAAAAGAATGCAACAAAGCAACTTTGAGTGGGCCGAAGCAGCGAAACAAGCTGAGAAATTTCCATTTAAAAATGATACGTTTTCACTTCCAGCAAAAGGATCATATTTTTATCAGAGGTCTGTTTGAAAGCTGAAAGTGGGTGCCGTAGGAAGATGTACGTCAGTGAAAGTTCAGGTTTCCCAGGTGATATGCAAATGATTTTAAAATAATGTTACTAGATATGCAGGTGGAGATGCAGCAGGATATAGCAATGCTTCACACAAGGATTATTAGTCATTTTCAATCAAAGTAACTGCTTTGTATCTAAATATAAAGAACTTTACCTCAACACACTACAAATGTTTACCACAGTGTCACCGGATTAATGAATTAACAATTGAATTTACAAAAAAATGAATAAGGGTAAGCACCAAAAAAATGCACCGAAGCATAAAAGCTGCAAAGATGACAATTATAAAGTCATAACAACAAAACTAACCTTGAGTCTTCTCTGAAAATATCACTTTGGAGTCAGATGTGAAATTTTGTCCAGTGAGGACCATCTGCTGACCCCCGAGCACAGAGCACCGGTCCAAGTCCTGCCTCTCCACTGCAGGGAGCTCCTGAGCTGAGCGCTGGGCTGGAGAAACATGTGAACACACAACGTAAACAACACGATACCTAACTGTTCCTCGTCATGTATGAAAACTACTGACTTTTTGTGCCACATGTTTGGGGTTTTCTGGACTTTCCCAGTAAAGTCATACAAAAACCTTACTAGCTTTCATGCAACTTTCTCGAAATCATGCTTTTTTGGATCAATCTTGATGAAGGTTCAACAAAACAGTTTCAGTTTCGCTGTGTTCTCTAAAAACTCTGCTACTAAAGGTTTGAGTATTTGACCGCACTTCTGAGTTGTTTCTCATTTCATACGATGGGAAGAAGATGTGTCTTACAGCATTCGATGGGGTTGGAGGCCACTTGAAGAGATACGAGCTGACCTCCGTGTTGAGGAATGTGGACACGAAACACCAACCGAACCCGGGTGTTCTTTCGTCCAATGTCCGTCTCGCCATTCCTTAGTTCGATGTCTGCGTTTCTGAGCTTCAAGATTCCAACGCAGTCAATCCTGTGTAATAACAGAAAATATGTAGAGCTAAAGTTCTGTCAGTATTGGCTTGTTGTAGTCAAACACTAAAGCAGGTAAATGAATGAATGAATCAGCTTTTACTGATCCAGACATTTGGTTTAGGGGAGAGAGTTTTATGCCCGATGCCCTTTATGACACAACCCTGACTTTTATCTGGGTTGGGGATCGGCACAGGAAGACCCTGACTTGGGCCCTCCTCACTTTACTGCATAAAGTGGTGACTACTAGCTGTACTATACCTTACCTTTGAGCTAAACAGACATTCTTGATCTGGTTACAACCAGAACGTCCCAAAAATTATGCATTTGATGCTGTTTTTCATCAACTTACTTAAAATGTTTACATTAGCACTAAGAATCCAATCAGTCTTTGTCAGAAAAACTTTTACAAGAAAAATCATCTGTTTCCCGTTTCCATGAGCAGCAACTTGATGGGGTTACAGTAAAGTTAAAGAGCCAGAGGGTGGCTGGGCCCTCCTGGAGAGAGCTCTGAGTAGAGCCGCTTCTCCTCCCTATCGAGTGGAGCCAGTTGAGGTGGCTCGGCATCTGGTCCAGATGCGTCCTGGACTCCTCCCTGGGGAGGTGTTCCAGGCATGTCCCACTGGGTTGAGGCCCCAGGACACACTGGAGAGACTATGTCTCTCGGCTGACCTGGGAACGCCTCGGGGTTCCCCCAGAGGAGCTGGAGGAAGTGGCCGGGGAAAGGGAAATCTGGGTATCTTTGTTTAGACTGCTGCCCCCACGACCCGGTCCGGTATGAGTGGAAGAAGATGGATAAAGAGCCAAACAAAACCCGTGAGGAGCCACACACTCATATACGTCTGCCAGTACCAATCCATCCTGTGGGATTGGTTAAGCACATGTTTTGGTTACTCACAACACTCTCATGTGGTTCTGTGGTTCCAAAGGAATCTCCAACACCTTAGTCCCATTGATCATCGTCTCCAAACTGGGTGTGGTGACGGTTTTCCCGGTGATGCGGTGGACCTGGTAGAAAGCGTGGGGTTTTAAGACCCTTTCATCTGCCGTCCCAATGAAGACCTGCAGCCCGAGGGGAGTCGTGCCTTGGTACCCGAGGAGCTGGTGAAGGTAACACAATGCTTTAGCACTAGTTTTTTTTTTGTTTTGTTTTTTTAACTCAGTAGGTTCAACAAAAAGCACGTTTGTTTTAAACTTGGCACCTTATCTCAGCTGACAAACCATGGCTTAATTATTACAGTTACAGGAGCGTTGGAGTAGGATAAAGTGTGAGACTCTTTATTTGCATAGGTGTTGGTTTTCTGTGCACAACATTTACCAGGAAATGTCACCCAGCATTTACCCTCCCTCACACCACATTTGTTCTTATGCCCCTTGAGAATGTATCCAGACACCTGAATTTCTGGATGCCCTCCACTGGGGGTCTTGACGGCTCCTCGGCTGCCCTCAGTCTCGTAGTGAGCTCTGTGGTGGGACCTAGGCTGTTGTTGGATCAGCAGCTCATACTGGCCGGACTGACTGGGCAATGTCCACTCCAAGGAGGGAAGTGGAGTCACAGAAAAGCCACTGGGGAAATTCAAATATATGTTTTCATAATTATACATGGTGTATAAATATGATAATTTCTTCTTTTGCAAATATGTGCTTTGTGTGTTTACAGTTAAGTCTGCCAGGCTAATATAGATGGTAAAAAGAAACACAAATCACCTGAATGTGGATCTTGCAGTATGATGCACTTGTTGAGTTTGAGGCCACATAGCTGGAAGCATGTATATGGTCTCAGATTTGACCTCAGGTCCAGCTCTACAAGCAGTCTCCTGCTCAAAAGTCCAGTCATATGGCTCTCCATATGCACGGTCCTGCCTCTGAGCCTGTGCATGGGCTCCCCTCACCATAGCGGGAGGAATTGATCTGGGCAGACTGGAGCTGAGACTGCTTAACACCTCCTCCAGGCCTTGCACTGTAGTCTGAGCTTGAGGCTGAAACTCAGTTTGGACCTGGTTTTGGTGCAAGTAGTGTTGGTATTGGTGCTCATGGGGCACAGGGATGGGACTGGGGCTCCTGGAGCGCTGCTTTACAGGCGTGCCCTCCTGACAGGAGCCTGCCTGTTGCAGAGAGCGCTTTCCTTGGGGTGAGGTGGAGCGTGAGCGCCTGTGTGGGAGTGGTGAGGCAGTTCCGGGGTGATGTGGCTGAAGAAAGGTCTCGTCTGTGACGCTGTTACGAGGGGATGTTCCAGGAGAGGGGGGCATAGAAGAAGTATGGATGTTCTGCATGACTGGACAGAGATCCAGGGCGGGCAGTGAGGCGACATCACTTCCTGCATGCGGAGGGGTGACACAGGGTGATGTAATGGGGGAGTATATATCTACTGGCCAGCCTGTAGAGGAGTTACTACTTGCTGGGCTGACACACTCCCTGTAGGCTCCCAGAGACTTGGATGCAGGGCTGGGTTCCAAAGTTTGAGAGCTCATGGAGTCCCCTGAAGGAGTGATCTCGATCCTGGGACTGGGAGCAGGGATGGTGTTTGGTCTGGATATCAGCCCCAATGGGTCAAACACAGCCCTCTGCAGGTTTTCTGTGTTGTGACTATAGGTGGAGGTGTCCTGGCTGGTCACTGGCTGAGCGGAAGCTGACATGTAGGGATCATGAGAATCAACCACCACCAGAGAGGGGTGGCTATTGTTCTGGGGGGCAACATTTGGGTCATCTGTCAGAGAAAAGATTTGTTTAAATCATTTTATTCATATAGCACATTTTATGATCAACATAATGTCTAACACAAGGTGCTTGCCATAAAAGATACATATATAAAAATGTGTTAAAACAGTAAAAAGTCACAAGACACGATAGATTAAAAGCTAGAAATGCTGCTAACATTTTGAGGAGGCACTACATAGATTTGAGGATAAAAAAGGTAAAAATGATCAACCATAATAGCAGTAAAATACTTCCTACCCTACCAACCAAACACACAAATAAATTAAAAATCTAACTAAAAATTAGTTATTTAAAAGCTAGGGTAAAAAGATGAAACTTGAATGGACTTTTATCACATTAAATCATCGCATATGGTGAGTAAACCACCAACTCAATTTTATAAAACTTGATTAAAACTAATAACTTTAAATGTAACTAATTGCAGAACTTTTGTTGATTGATCCAATGTTTCTTTTTTACTTATTATAGTACATATGGTGCAGGGCTACAATTGAGATTGTACATAAACGTCAAGGGAAAAAAAGTTGAAAATATTATGTAAAACACTAAGATAAATTTAAATAACCAAATATGTCCTTTTAGTACCCACCTTTAGTGCAGCCAACAGGAAACTCATCTCCTGCTGTGGTGTATAGAAACAGATCAGAAAAATCCAACTCCCCCTCGTTGATGTCTTGCCCCAGGCCCTCGCGGAGCCCCAAACCTCCTGAAGTCATCTCCAGCTTCAAACAATCTTTTTAAAAAGTAACCAAACAACCCACTCAGATACTCCTCAAAAACAGAAACAGGGCTTAAGGAAATAAAAAATGGACCTAATAATGAAAAAAAGTTTTGCAGAGATTGGCGCAGCAGGTGAAAATAAGCATCAAACTGCGTGAAGAAACGAGCGCTTCCTGGGAGCGCTGCTGATGAGAGGTGAGCAGAGAGAGAGCCTGCGCGCGCAAACACGCCTCATCTCTTCCTGTGTGCTCAGTTTACTGATGACAGCGATAGGAGCTATTTTTGTAACAAATCCAGAAACATGCGTGGCTTTTCAGACACATGTGATTTTTTTTTTGTTTTTTTTTTTGCGCAGCGGCACAAAATAAGTTGTTTCCTTCCTTTCATTTTTTTCACAGTTTAATTCTGGTAAAATTGCAGAATTTATTAAAGACGTTTATAGTGGGGGTTGTGCCCTTTCAAATATATTTGAAATAAAAATGATATAATATAAGTTGCTAATTTCTTTTTTTTTTTTTTAGTTTCAAAAACATTTTTTTGCATATACATTTTGTCCACTGGGTGGCAGTATTGTCTAGATAGTGCAAGACTGCTGGTACTTTGCTGGAGCTGCTCTCCACACGTCTTGATTGGAGGTATTTCCCAATTACCGGCTCTAAAATAGGATTAACTTGATTGCATTTAATTTTAAAACTTTGAAATGTGCTTAAAATAATAATAATAAAAAAAATTAAAACATTACAGACTACAGAGAGACATTGCACATTTTGTGGGCAGAAACTGATGAAAAACTGACTCTAATCTTTATCTGTAGTACTTTGATGGTGGTTTCAACAAATAAATGACTTGCATTTTTATTTTATTTTTTTCTTACATTTGTGTTTTATTGCTACATTGCCACAAACATTTTGCCGTTTTATTTTGTCTTTATTGTTATTGTGCTTCTAACACTTGTGGTCACTCTGAAAACCTCTTCAAATTGCCATTTATGCTCATAAGATATCGGAGCTTCCTTGTGCTGGTTAGGACCTATTTGACTGAAAATATATTTGACATGTTGTTTCATTGATGAAAGTTAGGAGCTCCTAAAAACTATTGATACATGGATTCACTGTCTTCAATTAGCAAGCAGTGCAGTGCTAACTAACTTCATTACCTCTGCCTTACACTGGTAGACATCTGACAACCACTTAAGAAACATTGTTACCAATAATGTTATTTTTTTTTTTAGCATTTTTGAAGTAATTTGTTATAATTATGCATTGACATTTTCTGATACATTTGACAAAGGAAAAAAAAAACATTTAAAAATAAAAAAGTTTATAAAATTCAAGCTTATCAGACACATTTTTAGAGTGACTTGGCTAAATTAAAAATACAAATCCACGTGTAATGAATAAAAATCCATTACTATTTAGCACTAGGATTCGACAAATATCAGTTTTTGTTTCTCTGTTTTTTCTACACCTGCAGACTTTATTTTGAAAGATCTGGTACTTTATTTAGGTAAAATGATTTTGTTTATTCTCATGACATTTCCTGATGGGCTCAACATCACCACGAGGCAGCTTTGCATAAAGGCAGATCAGCTGCTTGTTTCGCCCAGTCTGAAACAAGCAGAGGCTGTTTTGGAACTGAAAGATCACATCAGGTGAAGCATTAGTGGATGGGAGCCAACAGGCAGGACATTTGTTGCAGTAAATTAAATGGAAAGATTAAAAAAAAGGGATGGAAAGAAAAACCATCACTTCAATAAAGCATTTCCTCTAATTATTAGGTTTTTGAACTCAATATGATGTATTTATGTTTCTTTTAGAAAACGGTTTCAAGCCATACATTTTTGCATCTCAGTGATTATTAAAAAAAAAAAATCATATTGCAATCAACATTTGGTGAAATATTTTTTCTGGTTATTTTTTCTTTTTCTGATTTTTTTTCCTAAAACCTTTTAAGGCATTTGGTCACCAGTTTACATCCAACTGTACAATTTATTCTAAAGCAATACTTCTATCACATGATGAAGTGGGATCAAGTGAAAATAAAGTTGTGTTGGTAGTTGTTGCTTTACTCTGTTACTGTAAAGACTTAACATTGCTCTGCAGCCTTGTTTCACTCATTAGTGAATCTTTTGGAGGATTAGTTTTACAGTTATAATTTCTGGAGGGGAAAAAATCAAAACAGTTTGTGCACGGTAACCCCAGGATTACCTATGCTCACTTTTTATCATGTTTTTCAGCGTTCAATGTAGTCCTTTTTGATTTTAAACAGTTTCAGCTATTAAAAAAGCACCTCATAACTCAGGTTCTCAACACTAGGCCCCTCTCAACCTCAGTGTACAGCAACAGCAGGCTGGATTGTGCAACAAGACTTTATATATGCAGGATTTGTTCAGAGTAACCACACACATGCAAACTGATTAAGAAATAAGAGTAATAGATTAAATAATGTTGAAAATAAAATGAGATTGCACTAATATTTCATGCTTTGAGAAGCCAACTTGGACACCACACAGACACAGTTTGTGTTTGTCTCACACTGGACAGGGCAGCTGAAACATGTAAGAGGATTCAGTTCCCATGATGCTGGTATTAGGGAGCTTTAGCAGTCACCTTCATATCCAGACAGACTTATAATACTTGAATATAGTCAATTAATGATTTAATTCCTGGTCCCGTGGCAGTGTTGCTCCACTTGTGTACAGCAAAAGTCTGACTCTGAGACTCAGGGCTTAGGTCTTGTAAATAAGTGCAGCCCCTTTTAACGCCTCCCGCTCAAATCAAGACCAGCAGCTGGAAATATGTCCAAAATTTGTTTCTGATGTGCTTCAAAGCCAAACTGAAAGGTAGAATGGAAGGCGAGAAAAGATCAAATGTACAGTAGATGAAAAATGAACACATACTTGAGAGAGTAATGGATTTTTTCCACATTTCCAACCAGCAGGACCACTAAAAACAACTATTCTTCTTGAAAATATCTGATTTTATGTGTTTTACACAAACTGCATGAAATATAACTAATTTGCTCATTTATCAAATTCAATTTGAAGGCATTTTTGTTTTGTTTGCATGTTTTTGGTAGTTTTTGGACAAGACATCCAGATTTAACAGGAATCTTTGCTATTTTTGTGTTATGTTGTCATCCAAATGAACATACCTGAGGTAAGAAGTCTGTTTTATGGGGAGCAAACTCTGGCATTCAAAAATGTAATGAATATTTTTAATGCATATGATGGCTGTGGGGCTGCACGGTGGCGCAAGTGGTTAGCGCTCTCGCCTCACAGCGAGAAGGCCCCGGTTCGAATCCCGGCTGGGACCTTTCTGTGTGGAGTTTGCATGTTCTCCCCGTGCATGCGTGGGTTTTCACCGGGGACTCCGGCTTCCTCCCACCGTCCAAAAACATGCCTCATAGGTTAATTGGTGACTCTAAATTGTCCCTAGGTGTGGATGTGAGAGTGAATGGGTGTGTGATTGAGGCCCTGCGACAGACTGGTGACCTGTCCAGGGTGAACCCCGCTTTCGCCCATCAGTAGCTGGGATAGGCTCCGGCACCCCACGACCCCAAAAGGGAAGAAGCGGTCAAGAAGATGGATGGATGGATGATGGCTGTGGTGCACTGGTGGTATAGCGGTAGCATAGCTGCTTGCCATGCAGTTGACCTGGGTTCAATTCCCAACCAATGCATTGATTCTAGACTAGTTTTATGTACAATAACCTTCATGTTTAATTGTATGGACTTGAAACAGATCCAGAGTCAACTTAAAAAAAAAACATTGTTTTAGGGCTGCACGGTGGCGCAGTGGTTAGCGCTCTTGCCTCACAGCGTGAAGGCCCTGGTTCAAATCCTGGCTGGGTCCTTTCTGTGTGGAGTTTGCATGTTCTCCCCGTGCATGCATGAGTTTTCACCGGGGACTTCGGCTTCCTCCCACCGTCCAAAGACATGCCTCATAGGTTGATTGGTGACTCTAAATTGCCCCTAGATGTGAGTGTATATGGGTGTGTGATTGCGACAGACTGGCGACCTGTCCAGGGTGTACCCCGCCTTCACCCATCAGTAGGCTCTGGCACCCCCGCGACCCCGAAAGGGAAGAAGTGGTCAAGAAGATGAATGATGGCTGTGGTGCTCTGATTAGAAGAGTGCAGGTTCAATTCCCACGTTGCCCACACATGTGCCGAAGTGTCCTTGGGCAAAAGACTGAACCTCACTTTGCCTCTGGTGGAAAGTTGGCGTCAGTGTTCGGCAGAAGAACCACCCTCAGTGTGTATATGGGTGAATGGGACTATGTCTGTAAAGCGCTTTGGACCTTCAAGAAGAGAGAAAAGTGCTGTACAATACACCATTTATCATACGTCATTTGTACTTGACATACAAAACTAGGTTAAATGTGCACAAAGTACTTCAATTTATTTGTCGTTCAAATAAAATGTAAATATAATGTTTTACTACAATTCCTACATATATTGCTTTTACTGCTCTGTAAGTGCGTGAAACATGACATGGGGGACTCCAATCTGAGGTCAAAAGACAAAAACCCTAAATTGTCAAATACAAATTCAATTCTTTACTTTCTAAAACTCAAATCTAAACTAAATGTATAAGATGTTTAAAACAGACACAGTAAAGTTTGATTTTAAAGTCTAAAATGTGGAAGGTGTCTAAAATCCAGCCGTCCATCTATTTTCTTAACCCAATATATCCATTTCATGGTCAAAGGGTTGCTGGAGCCTGTCCTAGTAACTGTCAGATGAGGTCAGAATACACAGGTTGCTAGTCTGTGGTAGACCCACATAGTCCCACACACACCTAGAGACACTTTAAATGAGTAGAACCTGGATATCTGGAAATCATGCAGACACTACCTGGAGTTGCCTATCCCTGCTCTAGAGAAACCAGTTAACATATGAAGCATGTTTATGGACTGGGAAGAAGCAGGAGTATCAGGACAAAACCCACCTATGCATGGGAAGAACATGCAACCTCCATGTAGAAAGGTTCCTGTCAGAATTTAGACTAGAGCCTTCTTGCTGTGAGTTGAAAGGGTTAACCACATCACCGTTGTGCAGCCAATGAGTTCATAGTTTGTATGCCTAAAACAGAACATGTACTAAACCACTTTGTTGGTTGAAAACAGATTTTTATTACCCAAATTATTGTTTGAAAAGTGCCTAAATTGTTAAAAAACAAATTTTCTTTAAAACCAGATGATTGTTTATTTAATAAAAGATTGTTTGCCAATGTTATTCAACTTTTCCCTAAAAAATATGCAAAAACTGCCTTCTGAGGCTTGAACAGGTTTAACAGTTCAGTTTCACTGATTACAGTGAACATCCAGCTTGAACAAGTTAACCTTTTTTGCACAGTTTCTCTGATGTTTAGCACATTTCAAATAGATATTTCAGTTTTATATTTAAGGAATTTAAGTAATGATATTCAAAATAACTTGATTGTTTGTTATTGTGAAGAAAACATCTTTTGTGTTAGTTTGGCTGTAAATAAATCATCCATCCCTCAGATTCAGTTGTGAAATGAATAAAGAACAAAACAATACAACAAAGTTTTTGGTTTGATGCATTCATCAATGCATTTATTTCAGAGAATAAAATATGTTTCTACATACAACAACGTACAGGAATACCATATTAATTATAGTATCGATTCTCCAATAAACACTAAAAAAGATAAACAGACTGTACGATTGATATATACATATATAGATATATGGATATGTACAAACACAACAAAACAATAATAGTATAAAGTAATAGTTTAACATCTACATTCTACACGTCTGATAATAAAGATTGAAAGACAGCTGCCTTGTTACAACCTTTGAATCGTACATTACATCGAGCGTTTTGCTCAGTCTTACAAAACTACATTTAAATAATGATGAGGTATTTCAGGCGCAATTAGGACATTTTTCTATGTACAGAGCAGCAGTGGTAGGAGTCACCGGACCATCAGGACCATCACAACAGATGCATCGGCAGTCTGTCGTCACATCCAGAAGACTTTCGAATGAAGCCTGAGAGGAGAGGGAAGAAAAACATGCTGTTATTTTATCTGATAGAGAAAAAAGAAAGTTCAGAGTCTGGTATGACATCAGGTTTTATCATAAACAGAAGCAAAAGTTTTCCATTTTATCAATCATATTTTTTTCTTACTTTATCGCCTGATGAAGGCAACTGGCAGTTCTCTGCTGGGAACCAGAAGTCCAGAGTGTATCACATCAAGTGGTTCATCATCTGTTGCCACGATTTCATAGTCTCTGACCAACTTCAAGAAAGAGAAAAGCAAAAGATTAAATGAACAGCAGATCTTAGAGTCATTTCTGTCTTTTGCATTGCTAATAAATGACATATCATACCCAGCACATTGCCAGCTGCAGCTGCAGCTCTGCCAGTCTCCGACCGATGCACATCCGCTTCCCGATTCCAAAAGGAACGTGAGCAAAAGGGTTGATGTTGCTGTTCTCCCTCAGCCAGCGCTCCGGCTTAAACTGCTTGCTGTCGTCGAAGTATTCTTCACTGGAGCCCAGTGCGTGGCTATTGATCATTAACACCGTCTGTAAATAAAAAACCTATTAGTGTTGTTGCAAATAATTGCAATGTCTGGATTTTACTTGATGAGGCTAAAACCCAATAAAGACCTTGTTACCGAGTGGCTCATGTTATTAGATTGCCCAATTCCGATTTAGTACAGTACGTGAGCGACGCTAAGCATGTTTCAGAAATCAAACGTAAATTTACAAAAGAATGTAATCTCCATATGTGAGGTGCACTAAAGACGTAAGCCACTTACCCCTTTGGGAATGGCATAATCTCCCAACACAGTGTCTTTGTCCAGGGTCCTGCTGGTGAATGGGACTGAAGGCGACAACCTGTAATAAACACAAAAGAACACATGGGAATGTGGCCACAGTGAAGTATGATACATACGTCTAAGCTGTTTAACAGGACCCAGACATACACAGGACCAAATGAGGTGAGACATAATCTCGAGCCAGCGTTCATTTGCGTTCCCTGTGATGTGCTTAGGGTACGGCCTTAAATAACCTGTTCCACAACTCTCGTGATTGCACGAGCAGTTGGGGGCAGAAGGAGCCGAGCATGCACAACATTTGAATGTGACCGCATGGAAGATTTTAAGCTGCCACCACGTGCTGCTGGTGGTCATGCCACCGCATGACGTGAAGCTTGTTTTTGAGACAGCCATGTGTACATTTTCCCTCCTAATCCCAAAGACCAATCAGACAGATATGGATGACAAGCTTCTCGAGGTTTGTTTCTGCGGTATTACTGCGACTCAGTTCTTGTTCAGCTTTTGTGTAACCCTTGTGCTATCCTAGGCATATTTACTTTAAACATTGGGTCATCAAGACCCCATAAGATAGCACAAGGTGTGGTGCATCAGTATTGTCCTGTACCTCATTGACTCTTTGAGGCAGGCTTTGAGGTAGGGCATACTCTTGATATGCTCCCCACTTGGACTCTGGCCTGAGGGCACCACCTCTCTGATCTCCTGCAGCAGCTTCTTCTGAGCATCAGGGTTACGTGACAGGTTGAAAATGAGCCACAGCATGCTGTTGGCGGTCTGTAAAAACACAGAGATAGAAATCAGAAGGACGGCAACTTGTAGAGGATCCATGTCTTTTATGATCTGCTTTTGAGGCAAAGTAAGATCTGCGTCTTTAAGAGAAGAAAGACTGGCCAGAAAAGGAGGAAAAAATTGTAAATCTAAAGTCACAACTTTTTCATTAAGTCATATACAGGAATTAGCGTATAGTTTGTATCATACAATATTTATGGACATCTTAGAAACTGACTGTCTGCTGCTGGTAGCAGAAAGTCTTTAAGGTTTGTATTCATTATCAATTACTTTGAGAATGGCTGAACTTATCAAGAATCTTTTCTTTGCTTCAGCTTATATAACCTGGAGCTAGTGTTAGAAGGTCATACTCATGGAACACCTACCATAGTAGGAGCAAAGTACATCCTGTACTGGTGTTTAATCCTAAACCTCATAATTCAGTATATTTTGTGTTATTCTTTGGGTTTAGTCCATTTTCGAAGTTGAAATTGTAGTTTTTGACCCTGCATATAAAGTTGTTGCAGAATTGGCAAAGACCTCCTTCAAAAGTCCATCCCTAATATGGAATTTAAAAATGTATGCAACCTTCATTCTTCATAAAATGCAAAATAAAGTTTTATTCACGGAAATTTTGGACTTTATTTGAATGAATTACTCTGAAAAAAATTGGGGCAATTGATAAAAGTGGCAAAAATGATCCTTTTGTCTTAAATATTGTCTTAAATATTGTCTCAATATCAAGGAAAATCTTCCCAAATACAAGAATTCCAAATCGTTGGTCACTTAGTCACTTTCTGGATCTTTCTTCAAGATCAATATGACTCCTGCCTCACTCTGATCCAAAGTCTAGCGCAAGTGACAAAGATAACAGTGAAAACATCGCAGGAATGTACGCCGAGGTGATGAAGTTCAGAGAGGAGGGAAGTCAAGCGTGGGACAAAGTCTATGGTGCACGGCTCCCTTTCAATGCAAATAAGAAGCGCTGTTTGATATTCAGCGCTCTGTCATCAGCTGTTCAAGGTGATTATATGGTGTAGCAAGCACCATGTGTGGCTGAATCAATATATTAACTGTCGGCTGTGAAGAATTGTAACACCTTTCTTAAAGGTAACTGTCAGGCATGGCTGCGTGACTTTGTTGACCCTGAATGCATTTAAGGTCTTATGTTGTTCTGCCTTATAATGACACCTGTTGCTTCTACTTTTTATGCATTAGCATCAATATATTTCCTCTTGATATGCACATCATTTAGGAAAGATGCACACTGTTGCTCACCGTCTCAACTCCTCCAACCTGCAGCTCGGTGATGGCTGCGTAGAGCTCCTTCTTGGACAGGCTGCTTTGGTGTAAGATGTCGCCAATTAAATCGTCGGGAGCTCTGACGGCATTCTTCTTCAGCTTCTTGTCGATGTAGACTTTGGCTGGAAGAGCACAAAGCGATAATACTGTGAAAAAAACTGTTTAGCATAGCCGTGTTTACATTTAGTAAACACTCATTTACATGTATCAGCAACTAATGATCTACTTTTGGCTTTAAGGGGCCAGTGTGTGTGTGGACACAGCAGCAGACGCCAAACATAGGCAAGTTTTTGTGATACGACAAATCGTTTGATGCCAGAGCATTGTTAGGTCTGCTTTCAGCTACCACGCAACAATGGTGGGCTGGCTTTTAACAATATGTGTCGTTATTGATTATTTGACTTTTCTTATCGGGTAAATATGACAAACACCTTTTAGGTTCTTTCAGTGTGAGTGTGGATTTCCTTGACTTTACATCACTGTAGAAAATATGAATAAAAAAAAAAGATAACCGGTATAATATTTTGGGGACTGAACAGCATATTTTAATTTTCAAAATTGGCCCCTTGATTGAAAAAAAAAACTTTGAAATCATGCTCAAAATATTGGTTCCATGTGTTTAGATTTGCCACCAAATCACTGCAAAGAGTGTGCTTTAATGTAAAACCTTCACTCAAGATTGTATTCCTCCACACTCTGTCACCCCTACTCTTGCTTGCAACAAATATTTGGCATATTTCTTCACCATGGGTCATTAAGTTTACTACAACTCTGAGCCATCATTTCCCCCTCGAGCACCAAGTACACACACAGAGGCAGCCGGTTCAGATCAACCTCTCACCCACTCCCTGTATTTTCCTATCCATCATTCGACTGGAAGTGAACTGACACTGCTTTGTGCGTCACAGAGGAGGAGGAAACGAGTTGGACCAAAGAAACAGTAGCCAGTGTTTGTGCTGCCACTTACCTATGCTGAAAATGCTGTCCCACGCCGCAGTGTGGTCCCGCCAGGTTTTGGTGTTAAATGTCTTGTGGAGCTCCACAGGTGTGACAATCATCATACCAAACGTGCTCATCATCTACAGACAAACGGAAAAAATGGAAAAAATAAATGGAAAATTCTCGCTCTCTGTCTGGTTTGTGCACCCACTGCCCCTGACACCTTCGAGGGCCCCCCCACTTATCACCTATTGTGATTGATAGGTTATTGTTTTTCTCCCCCCAGTCTAACCAGCATGGCTAGACAGCTGTTAGCTGATGTGAATCTGGATGTTTCTGTAATCTCCTGGAGAAAATCAGCTTCAGCCTCTCACGGATCATCACAAGTGTCCACTCTTACATGTCATGCTGTTCTGAGATGAGAGATACTCACTGTTTTCACAGCTGTGATGAAGTGCATGGCTTCTTCATTGACTTTTTCCTGCAGCAGACCAAACCTCTTGTCATAGAGTACAAGACAAATGGCTAAGGAAGGAAGAAGGAGGAAAAATCAGAAAAGCTTTGAAGAATGCTTTTACTGTGAAGGGTAGAAGTGGCTATATTTCAAACATTTTTTTATACAAATTCATTCACTAAAATGAAAAAATGAAATAAACTTACTTTCAAATGACCATTTATTCAGTTCGAAGTACAAATCCTCAATTCTCCCATTTTTGTTGATTCTTCCAATTCTGTCAACAAAGTCCACCATCACCTGTTTTACGCACGCGTCGGATAAAAAACAATTAGGTTCACAGCCACTCAATGTCTTCATTCAACTCGAAAATGTCAGAGTAACAAACGAGATTCTAACCTGGTTTACTTTTCTGTCAAGTTTAATCACTTCTGTCGGCTTCATGAGCTTCTGCTGAAACGCGCTCCTCACTCTCTGCCAGTCTTTTCCCTCACTGCAAGTTAACAGAAAAAAAATCTTCAGCACGCTTTCCTGGAAAACTCTCTCCCGATTCTCCTCTTCAAGATAATTTTTGTCTTTAATGTTATCCAAAAAAGGGAGTTTGAAAGGTTACTTACAGAATGAGCAGTCCGTACGCCTCGTCTCGCAGGTCTCTGTATGCTTTCCAGGGTTTGATCTCCAACCTCTGAGGGTAACTGCCCTCCTTCCTGTAGAGCGCCTCCAGCAAGCAAGGTGCGCCAATGTGCACCGACTCAAAGGAGCCCAGCTTCATCCGGAAAATCTTGCCAAACTTTTTGTGATAATCGATCTAAAATAATAAAATAAAAATACGTGTAATGAGTCAAAAGTCAACAAAAGAACACGTTTTACATAAAATACAATAAAAGTACAGAAACAGAAGTGTTTATAAGAATACTGTACCAGTGCCTCGTGCTGTCTAGTCAAGCCTCCTTTGCACAGGAGTTCAATCAAACTCCCAACCAGTGGCCAGTTTGTGGGTCCCGGGATCGTATCCAAGCCTTGCGTCCTGGAGGGAGCGTGAGGACACGCCGCCGGCGCCACAGCATCCTTCTCCTCCAATACGCACACTGAGGATGTTGGCTTGAAATGCTGCAGCCCAAAAGACTTCTTCTTCAGCAGCTCCACAATCTGTGGAACTCTTTGGACCTGCGCCCTCATTCTCAGCTGTGTTTGCTTCCTGATGTTAAACTGCAGCTCTTTGATGAACTATCTAGAAGTTGGTTCTAGTTTCTTGGAAGTGACACACCTTGCTCCAATATATATACCCTGACAGTGTTTATTCCTGCCGTGTACCGAACCAATCAAGGACCGGTCCTGCATGGTGTGGCTGTCGAGCCCACCATTCATTTATGGACCCACGTTGAGAGGATCGTATGACCCCAGATAAATGGTGGATGTGCCGTGAACCCACCCGCCCCCCACCTTTGCTTTATAAATAAACACGCAGGTCCCAGCGGAGGTGACGGTTCGTTTGAACCAAGACTCGCAGAGACCCGTGATTGGAAGAACCGAAATCAAACACTCTATCACACAACAGCGACAGGCAAATATTTGACCGATTGCAGATTGTGTGTTTGCTTTATTTGTGTTTGTTGACGAGGGAGGGAACGTTTTAGTGTCGTTTCTCCTTAGAATAAGTTTATTCTAAGGCGCATCCTCGTGGAAATGTCAGGGTGATTTTAAAGGGGAAATCCTTCTTGATCTTGATGCTGCAGACGTGTCCCACTTATTAAATATTCAACATAAGGGCTCGACATCTGTTGATACGAGTGCGTCTCTTTGGTCAAGTGCAGTTCCACACGCGCACTTGGCCACCAGGGACTCCTGAACCTGTGCGTAAATACGCAGACGCGTCGCATCAGTATCATTTTTTATAGCCAAACTCCTCAATTTCAGTGAATCTAAATTGGACCTCACACAGAAAAGATGGAAATGTGTGTCTACACAGCCCCCATCCCCAAATAGGGCTGGCATGGCTAAGGAACTTGCCCCGTTAAAGTGCCCATATACGCAGTCCCTCAGGTAACATAAGAAATAAGCCTTGAACTCTGGTGTTTTTTTTTCTTTCGGCATATTGAGTGTGCGAGCAAAAGTTTCCAGGTGTAACGCACACATTTATCACCCCCGCAGCCCCTCCCAAAAAAACAAGGGGAAAAAACACCACCCACGCACGCTCAAACGCACACAGTGTTCCCTTTCCTCCAAACTCTGATTTAGGGCAGGCTTGGCTCTGCATCACATGATTTTACGCAGCTTTTTCTTTTTTTTTCTTTCTAGTGTGATGTTGATCTACATTCGTGTAGAAAGCATGCAGAAGTATGCGTTTCCACATCTCCACTTCTCAGAAGAGTCGTTCAAAATGCTGGAAAAATACACTTTGATGAGAAGATCAATACGCATGCTTTAAGAAAAAAAAGAGGATGACTTAAGAAGTGGATAAAAGATCAATCTTTTGAAACCTAAAATTCAAAAATTAGCAAAAACTAGAAAATAATTAGAACTTCTTTTAAAAAATACGTGATCAAAACCGAATAGAATCGTCTCCAATAGAAAGACTTGTGATCAACATTCAGGCCAGCGTCCACTGACTGAGCTGCACGTAGACTATTTAACAACAGTTGTTGTTGAAAGCAGAAACATGACTGATAAGCTTATTTTCAGCTCTTTTGAAGACGATGTAACAACAGATAACGAGCTGTCGCCAAGAATCTTTTGTCACTTCAGACCAAACTCGGGACAATAATCCTTCAACCAGCGTCAGTCCTAAACTTTGAGACTGAAGCGTGACACAAAGCAAGTGTCTCAACAGCCAAGTGTCATTTTCACTTATTAACGCATTAATAAAGAAACACAAATCAGACAGAAAAAAAATTGTTTTTAATCATCAAGATGACCAGTATGCGTTATTAATGACAGTGATTTTGCAGTGACTTGTATGATTTAAGTTACAAATTTTAACTTTTAGTTCTAAAAAAGTTGGAAAAAAATGTTGAAATTTGTATATTTGTTTAGAATTAGGAACAAGTATTAACCAGTATTTATATTTTTTCAATTCATTGCTTTAAATCTTTTTTAAAAAAAATGAACATTTTGACCTTACTACTTTCTGTGGTAAACGCCTGTCTCTGCTCCTCACCTTCTCACTCCTTGCCCTTCTGAACAGGTTAAAGGGGTTATGGAAAAGATCTCAGGTGAACCAGACAGAAAGGCATTTCTCTGGACCTGTCAAACAACTTCCTCCTTTAAATGTTATTTTCTTGAGATTGCACCAGAGAACATACATGTGAAACCAGCATGCAGTCATAACGTTACCAGGAAGCTGATAATCAAAAAGGGGACACTATTGTTTTTCGAGTAACAGACTGTCCAAACATGTTCTGTTTCATCTGGAAGAAGAGGCTCTCTGAGTATCAGTGTGTGATATCTTCGCCCTGACGATATGGGATAAAGAATGGATTCAGTGAGTGTCGCTATCCTGTTCTACTGATAATGCAAAGGATGTTACTTGTTGTTTCAATTTGAGGTTTTTTGTTCGTTTTTCAGCTTTAGCTTAATTCACATTTAAAATGTCATTTTTTTCTAATCTGATTGCATTGAGGCTGAACCAATCCTAGAGCTGTCTAGTTTTTTGTTTGTTTCTCCATCAAATTCTGAATCATGAAGTGATTTATAGATTTCTTATTTCTCCTACATCATGTAGTTTTTCGTTTTTATGCTCCCTATTTTTACTATTCTTACAAGCAGCACTACCTTTCATTTTTCCTGGTTGCTTCATGCTGCTGATTTAGACTTGGTTGCAGATCTACAAATTGATATCTGTGTTTGATATCAACTCATCCATCAGACAGAGCAGTGAATCAGATCTTTTCATAATAGAAACTCACATGTTCCAAGTCTATCTTATTACTGGGGGAGTTCTGAGGTTTTACATGATGAGGTGATGTGGTCGTGGGCTTCTTTCCTTGACTTTCTCTGCTCTGTAGAAAGAAAGGTGTTTCCACTAAATCCAGCTCCTGCTAACCCCAGGACAAAAATCTCACCAAATTAATCAGAGAGAGGGATCATTTAATTTCTTTCATTAGATTTTACCTTTAATAATATAAGGGAACAGTTCAGAGTGATCCCTCCCCTTTGCATTCCAAACAGGAAGTACATGCTGACTCCAAGAAGCCAACATTCCAAAGACTTTCTCAGAGAAATAAATAGCTATTACTCAATTATATTTTTTCCGAATAACCATTCTCCCTCTACTACCAAACTGGTAGTAACATGTTCATGCTTTTTATGTAAGTTATTCAAATAAAAGTATAAGGTGCCTTCCAGTTTAATTTGGTTGGAGCCAGAATTAAGCCATTTTCTTTGGGAGACATCACACTCACTTGGTCCAGTTCTTTTATACAGTCAATAAATTATACAGGGAAAAAAAGTCCATCGCTTTTCATATCAGAAAATGAATACGAGTCAATTGAAAAAAGTTTTATGATTAAGCAGCACACAGTCTTATACCCTATCAACATGGTAAATTAATATTGTCGTCTTGACAAAGAAACGGGAACTTCAGAATCGTCAAAATAAATCATAGAGCTAGTCTATTTCTCAAGGTTTTTGTGTCTGAACTTTTCTTCCAAATCACTCTAATCTGAGCCACAAGTATCATTTCTGTGTCACTCTTATGCAAACAAAATGATGTCCAAAACACTTCAAGGAATAAAACTTTAACATGGTTTAATATTGTGTGACAGAGTGTTGACAGAGTACAACGCTATATCTTATCAACCACATAATTCCAAAACCAATGGCAAATGTCAGATTAAGCAATGTCATTGGATGATAATCCAAGTTTGTTTTCAGTTCCAAAAGTGAAAATTTAACACAGTGTTTAAAAATGCTGATATTACCCAGTGGATGAGCTGGACCATTTGTACCTGGGTAAT
>NC_050516.1:20481373-20486836 GCF_002922805.2 Oryzias melastigma
TATGATAGGTATAATATATATATGTAAAAATTATTGCTGTCAATCAATTAAAAAATGTAATCAGGTTAATCACATTTGAATGGTGATTAATCATGATTAATTGGAATGTTTTACTCGATAAATGCAACATAACAATGTGCGGCTTTTGAAGAAAAACAGGCCAGAGAGATTTTTTTTCCTTCATTTTTACTGTCTGATTTCTTTTAACTTATAAACGGTTAACTCAATGTCCTAGTCTTGTAATTTGTGTGCACAAAACACATCAACAATAAAATAAGCAGAACTGTAAAGACTTTTATGTCTGCAATATTATTCCAAGAAAGCAAAGATGTTGACATACAGCCACAAGAAACAAATGTTGTGGTTCTTCACTTTAAATGAACTTATACCATGGTCCGGGTGAATACTCAATTCTGATTGGCTGCTGGGTTTGGCTGCACAATATATGTCTATGATGCACACCTAAAATCGGGCCACATTGCCCAGATGTTGTATATCCCTGCACTGGTTTCTTAATAATAAAATTTTTTTTCCTTTCCTCTTCTGGACAAAAACAGGTGGTAAGAGGTGAACTTTCTCTCAGAACTGATGTTTATTTAACCTATCATGACAATCAGCGTATATGCCGTTTTCCTTTGCCGCTGCAGTCGAGGCTCTGCGACGCGTCGTCATGTTACCGTGACCAAGAATGAAATAGTCTGCTTTTGTGAAAAACTGTTTAATCCAAAAAAAAAAAGCAAGAATAAAGTACTAAAATCTGATTGAATATTTTCTTATTTTGTAAGTGACCATGGTATAAGTGGTATAATGCCCGACAAAGTGTTTTGATCCACGCCATGGAAGCTTGAACCATCTGAGGCAAAGCGGAAGATTGTTGCTTCGCGAGGTGTAATGAATTTACATGAATATATATTATTTATATTATTTTTGATACATCGTGTGCGTTAACGTTGACGGCCCAAATAAAAATACAAAAAATGTGTCATTTGAGGTGCTCAAGATCTCATTTTAAAATATTGCTTTTGTTATTTTTGCTTAAAGATATTTGTATTGATGATTTGGGGGGGCAGGTGCCCCTCTCCGCCCCCCTGTAGCTCCGCCCCACATATTACCAAGTGTTGTTGATGGGAAGCTTCCACTGGTGGAATACGGTCCTAACTGTGGGAAAAAAAACAAATCATCTGACAAATTGCTTGTTTTCAGTGATAAATTCATTTTTTGCGATGCTTTGATACAATATTTTTTGCAAACCTCAGCATTGAGATTCATGGGAAATCTCAAACTGGCTAGAAAAAACAAATGTATTGTATGGCAGGGAAACTAAAATAGCCAATTTTCAAAATGAAAGAAGCCAGCATTGATTTCACTACAGCAATTATAATAGTTATGGATAAACATTGATCCTGTTTATGGTTTCCTTAGCTGCTAAAACATTGACAAGGCCCCTATTTATGACCTCTGGCTCCCATGGAACAGGCACAGAAGTCGTTCAAGTCTTAGAGAAAACATGTTTTTTGTGATGCTCTCTGTGCATAAAGAGAATTGCACAACACTCCCCTCTGCGACCTTCAGTACAACATAAGACTCAAGGTTTCGTTTAAGCCACATGTGTGTTTGTGACATTGGTAGCCACCACTATTATTGGTGTAATTCTGGGACAGAAGTGAAACCACAAACCACAAACTGAGGACTTAGATGTTTCTGAAACAAGGAAAAAGTTTTTTGGCGGTCATTTGAAATGTATTGCACATACAAATGGTATTTTTCCAATGGTTAAATGCATTTTTGTGGCAGCATTCTTTCTTGTGTTCTGTTTCTCCAATTTTTTCCACTTTTTTTGGCAAAAGCATCACTTAAACTTGTACAAAACCCTTAACAATTCTGTGTTGGTCAACTGCATTTTAGAAATTCTTTACCACCTTACTTGGGTCTATTTTGAACCAAAATAATAATAAAAAAAAACTAAAAGTTTAAGGGTTGTTTTTAACATTTTTTAAAGAGTTTTTTTCTTCCTTACCAACAGGGAGAACAGGCAAACTAAACTTCAAATTAAACTACGTACCTCTTGCACCATCTTTTTTTTTTTTACTTGAGCAAACAGTTACGAACGAGAGTCTCTTGTGTTGGTCAGATTTTACTGTCACAACAGGGGGTTATTGAGTATAAACCCCTTTTGTGTTTTATTCTAAACTTTTTTTAAATTGATTATGTTTGTTCCTTTTTTTTCTCAGTTGGAGCGGATGGAAAAGAAGAAGAGGGAGGTTGTGGTAGTGGTGCTGGAGGGGGGCTCCAAAGAAAGGTAAAAGAGAAGAGGTGGAGTTTAGAGAAAGTAGAAGATTATAACAGAAGGGGGTAAAGAACCAGGTGTAAATAGCTAGAATGGTCGGGGCCTTTCTACACACACACTCAGTTGTTACAAACATACCTGTTGGCTAAAATAGTCTTCACATATAAACTAATCAAAATGTAAACAATCCACCTACAGTTCACACACACACTTATGCATATAAACCCACATATGTAAAGCCTTTCATTCTGTCACGCATACTATTAGTGCAGAGGTGTCTCAGAATATCGAAGGTGAACAAACAAACACTTTCTGCATAAAAAAAAATTAAAGTCCCAGACCAATCATCTTGGTCATAAAGCCAACATCAACAAATCTTTCATTTTCTAGGTCATATTTTTAGCAGAGCGGCAGGAGTTCATCAGGAATTTGCGTCTGAGTTATGGGCAGGACTATTGATGAGGAATGAGCCTTCCCTGATTTCCCACCATTCCTATGAATACACTCTCTCCCACTAGCTTACAGCCCTTCATACCCCCAACTTAACATCACAGTGCAATAAAAGTGGTGAGCAAAATTGGAGCTATCCAGTTTTGAGCCAGATTCCAGCTCGGATGAGGAAAACAAAGACGTGCATGGATCTATTTGTCTGCAAGTGGATGCATCGGAATGGAGTAGAACCGGCCCGCCAATTATAGAATCTGCATCACAGCTACAGGATTTTTCCAATAGCAGTTTTTCATCACTTCCTGATTCACAACAATTTGAATAAAGAAATACTTAGAAACACAATTTTAAGCTTAATTTTCTTCATATATGTCGTCCACCATGAGAAAATTACCACAAGAAGATGTTAAAGACAACAAAAACACAATTTTTGTTGGAGTGGAACTGAAAGCGACTATTTCCTAAGTAGTGATGGAACTTATACTTTAGCTTAGCAAATGCAAGTCTGATCAGAGATGTTGACTGAAGTAATGGGAGGCAGAGCTACAAGCACCAGAACTAGCAAATTATTTATGAGAGGATGCATTATAGGTCAGGAATAACCAGGAGAATGGAAAAGCCAGGAAAACCCGACTGACATTGTTCGGACATTACAGAAGATGGAAAAGCCAGGAAAACCCGACTGACATTGTTCGGACATTACAGAAGACGGAAAAGCCAGGAAAACCCGACTGACATTGTTCGGACATTACAGAAGGGGGGTGGGCACTAAACATGCTGGTAAAAGAATGTTGAGCAGCTAGAGTAGCTAGACGGGAGGCTTGACATGATTGTGAAAGAGACATTGAGACAGTTGCTGTTACAGCAGAAGATGGAAGGGATAAGATTAAACAGAAGCCAATTCCTTGTGGCAACCCATGAAAGAAGCAACACATGAGACAGAAGACAATAAAAACAACTTAAAATTGTAGTTTTTAGATAATTGGAAACCAGTTTCATTGTTAAAAGAAACACTAACTATGTGTGCCTCACTGTATTTTGCATATAAGTATTAAGCTGGTATTGCAGGTGCTTCTGAGGGTATTAATTTAGCTTTAGCTCTGGTGCTAGAAGTATAACACATCTATTAAAAACCCTTATTCATTTGTAGCCTCCGGACCACTCAGCCCTCATCATTTAGATATCTTAATGATTACAGTCTGGGTCAATTTATCTATTTCCTGCGGTGAAATCCTCAAGGGTATTGTGGCCAGGCACTCAGATAAGTGATGAACTGCGACAGCAGCTGAGCTCCTCGTGCACCCATGGAGTCATCTATGTACAAACCAGGCAAACCTGATGACTTGAAGTCTTTCACTTCCATGCTGACTGGCGGGTCAGTGGGTTCACATGTTGGGTTCAAAGTGGAAACCACTCTATTCGTGGGGGTCCGGGAACACTGAAAAAAAAGAAACCATGTATGCACGCAAAGATGTCCCCTCATACATGAAAACAGAAATACATGCTCTGCGTTTGCACATGATGTACTCGGAAAAATAGTACAGAGGCCAAAGAGGTGATTAGCTGGGACCTATTGTGTAGATGTAAATACATTGCACTGTCACATCACATTAGCCGGTCGCATAACGTCTTTGACCCAGAATGTGAGGCAGCCTCTTTTTCAAAGACCACCCTTACACTAAGATTGAAAATATTTACAACGGTTAAGTAATCCTGGGAGACCCCCCCACCACCACCACCCATCACATCACCCACCTATTAGTTGAGGCTTTTCACCACATAGCACCAAGTGACTGTAAAGCCCTGAAAATCAAAGGGTTTCCAGGTATAACACAACCGTTCTCAGAGTTAAGTCACTATTTAACCTTCTGGCATTCCTGTTGTACTTTTGAATCCCTTGTACCATTTCTCAAAATAAAAATCACAGCTTTTCGAATTCCTTTATAAACGTGAACAGTCCTTCTACTTACAACATATTTGCTTCATCACGAGCAACAGCATATTATTGGATCTGCCAGGAAAGTGGGTCATCCCTGTTTAAAGGGTTTAAGGTGCAAGGAAGGAAATTTCCCTGAACTCACTGACCTCTTTCTGTGGACTGGGGCTGCATTGCTTCCTGCTTGCATTCAGCACCGCACAGGGGAAAGCAAGCTCAAAATCTGGGTCAGGATTCCCCTGATGGAGGGCGAGCACCTCCCTCAATTTTAGTAAAAAATAATAAGGGGGCCAGAGTGGAACTGAAGTCACAAGGAAAGCTTTCTTTTGAAGCCGTATTAGACAGTAAGCGAAGCTAAGCAGGAGCCAGAGAGTTCGGTGAACGCTTAATGGAAATGCTGAAAATAAAGCTGCATTAGTGTGATTTACTGTATCGTTAACTTTGATGAGGAGCTGTTAAGGCAGAGGTGGCTGAGGTGAGCTGCGGCTAATGATCCAGCATATAGAGGTCGTTGACTGCATACAGCTGACAGAGATCTATGGTGTGAGAGAACAGAATGTCCTGGGAAAGCAGCGCAAAGTGTATTATAAAACACAACCTTACCTCAAGTCATCACAATTCCAAGAAAGTCAGAATACTGTAAAAATGTAAACACTCCAGAGCAAATCATTTGAATATGAAGTGAAATAGTGCAAACGGGACGTATGGGTGCAGCCTCATTTATTTAAACTGTTTTATGGTCCTTTAAATCATGATCATGCAGACAGGCAGAAACTCATTCATAGCTATTTTT
>NC_050516.1:20487113-20506487 GCF_002922805.2 Oryzias melastigma
CAGCCTCATTTATTTAAACTATTTTATGGTCCTTTAAATCATGCAGACAGGCAGAAACTCATTCATAGCTATTTTTTTATCTGTACATCTCCTTGAGACCACATTAGAAAATTCTATTCTGTGTGTTTTTGCCTTGTGTAATTATATTGTTTACCAGGAAATGCTGATCAGGATGACTCTATCATTCCTGAAGGCTCTGATGTTTTCAGGATGGCTGCGGTTTCAATGGGGAAGTGGATCGTAAACCAAACTGAGGGCAACTTTGTTGTTTCCAGATTTTCTACAATGTGTTCCTTTTTTTAATGTTCAAATACTGTAAGAAACAAGTGACCCATGAGACTGTATGATATTAAAGTCATGCAAAGGCAAACTTACTGTACATGCTGAACTCTGTCCTGCGTACACCAATCCAATAGGTTAACAGGTATGCTTGCCCGCATAAAGGCCACTCAGTGAGTGAGTGCATTGAGTGCAGTAGTATTTGACCGGGCAAATGTTTGCCATAAAATATTGCATGACATTTATTGAAATTGATATTTTTTTTTTTACAGTTTGACCCTTTTAACAAAGCTTGACACACAGATCAAGATGGTGAATTGATTCTTTTGGTATTTTGACTCCCAAATCATGGCTATCAAGCCCACATCCAGTTGTTGAAACGACACAAGCAGAACACTCTGACCTGAGCTTCACAGGAAAATTTGTCAGAGTAGTGACCCTTAGATACAGTGCACCCCCATTGCCCCATCAACTCATCAACTCATCGCCCCGCTACTGTTATCTTATCATTATCGACGAAAGCTGAGGGAGAATGTCATCATGAACTGCTGTCCAGTCAGCCTGCCTGCTGATGGGCACTCAAAGGAAGCAGCGGAAAACAAGTTTGTTTAATAAACACCCACACATAAAAATGAGTAAAAACATTTGTGTCTATCGGACACAAATGTTTTAGTTGGAGAAGAGGAAAAGTCACTCTGTGGCTTTCTTTGTTTTTCACAGAGAAAATAACCTTGAAGTCTTCAATAATTCCTTTGTCCAAAACAAAATACTTTATAAAAAAAAATATCTCAGCTTTTTGGAGTGAAAAGGAAGATTAACTAAAACATTTATTTATTTATTTATTTGCTCAAAGAACAAAAGTGTCAACCATTCACAATAGTGAATAAGCAATCCAAGTAGAGGACAGCTTGTGAGGAAGACTTACATGGTTGACCCAGAAAAAGAGTTAAGCTAAAGCAGATCAATGCGACTTTAGAACGAATATCTGTGGTCAATTGCCCACAGTAAACCCTAAGGATGCATGAACCTTCTCTGCTATGGTCTAGTGCAGGAGTGGGCTAACTTTTTGACCCACAAAGGGTTCTAAAAGTGGGCCGAATCAGATGCTTGCAGTGTTTTGGTAAGCAACCTCGTATGAGAAAGAAACAACATGGAATCTAGACAAAAGCATGCTTTATTTATGCAAAAACTGTGTTTTTTGTTCCTATTTTAGTGCCAACTGCACCAATTGGTCAATGTCTTTTTGGGAAAAACCCACACTTAGAAAAACTCTGCGTCTTTTGTGTTGAAATGATCAGAAAAATTACTGTTTGAGTTGAAAAACACACAGGAACGTGAGAAAAACAACAAATCTTCCAACACACGTCAGTTTATTTGTGGTGCACCATCCAAAGAGAGTCTCTAAAACTACAGGGAAATATAAAACATTAAAATTGATTATCACTGTAATTTACTCCAGTGTGGCAGTTAAATGGTTTAAAGAACTGCATATGGCCCCTAGGCTGTAGTTTTCCCACCCCTGGCCTAGTGGATCCTCAGTGCTCACAAAATATTTCCAGGATGGTTGAAAAAAAAAGCCAACGGACTGCCGACACTCACTTTTTTTAATCACTACCTTTCAGGTGTTCACTCACCTGAGCTAAATCTCCACAACTGAAGAGTGACATTAACTTCGTTAGGTTCTTCATATTGAACTTTCTGTAAACAATCTTATCAATGTGTGCTACTAGAAAGAAGTATAAGTGAGAGCATTTTCATTATCTCATCTCTCAAAAAGTCAACATGGTCTTCCCGCTCGTCTTTACGGGCAGCAACAGATCCATCATCAAGTTGGGAGCAAAGGCAAAAAAGCAGCTGATAGCAGGATTCTGGAAACTGCTGCTTCTAACGGAAGAGTCCCACTTTAACATTTAAATGTGAGCATGGCCTGCAGCTCCCCCTTTCTGATTTCTAAAACCTGCTCTAAGCTACAACCAGTTACATCTTTTTAGTGTCAACAAAATGTTGCTCACCTTTAAGCATATCCCTTCAGGGGTCGCCACAGGTGGTTTGACAGAGAGTTTTACGCTGGATGCTCTTCCTGACACAACCCTGTATTTTACAGGGCTGGGGACCGGCACAGGGAGACCAAGATTTGGGCCCCCTTGTGGCTACATAGTTGGGTAGTAGTGTAAAAGGTATTATCTAAAGACCCACAGTGGATTAAGCTCACCAGTCCTACTGAGCCGTCCAGCTGCTTTAACAAGCTGAAAATTACCTGCCAGTATCAAACTGAGGTAGTACGACCAAATTTGATGCCAATTCTTCTGTGTAGTTGTGTTTACAACACAAGATTGCCAATATTTCAAAGACAAACCTACAGAAACAGGGTTTTGGTTGTATAAGCTCTCACATCAGACACTAACATGAATCCTTTCAACTTTTACAAGAACCAAAAGCTTTCCAGAAGGCAAAGGCACAAATGAATCACAGTTATTCATGCTATTCCTCATGAAGTCTGCAAGTATGTATGTGTGTCTTCCATTATGTGAGAACAAAACATGTTTTGAGGGGATGTTGAGAGTTATGCATAACACAGATATGGTGTACAACCCTGGATCCGGGTTAATGTGTCCTGATTCTGATGTACACTCACGACAGTCTTGTGCTTTTATCTGAGGTCAATCTTTTATTTTGGCTTTAGGAATGTAAACTAGGAGCAGCCAGACGCTCAGCCCATCCCAAGCCTTATTTTCACATTCTTTGTTGTTGACTTCTTGGAAAACTTAAGAACCAAGAAACTAAGAAATTCTTTGGTGGTTTGAATATATGTGAGTAGTTGAAGTTTGTATAAAATTAAAACAAAAAGCCTAAAAATGTTACACTATATTTGACTTTGGATCATATAGAAATATGCATAAAGTTGTAACAATTTTTAAAGGTTGTGAAGAAGAGAAAACTTGAGTTTTGAGTTAATAGACATCGGTGCAGTCCAGATGGGTAATTTCTGAGAAGGCACTATTAAATCTGAAGGTTTTACTGTATACAGTTTATGGTGCAACATATGCCTCAATCCAGATGTTTTAGGGGAAGACAATTTATCGATGTGAAATCACAGCATGCATAAATTATAACAACATAACTGAAGTCCAGATCCAAGAACTGAAGCAGCCAGACTTCATTTCCAACCTCTAACATTCTTCAGTCGTTGCTTATTAGGAAACAAGCAATGTGCAAATGGAGGCTCCAAACTGTTGAGCAACCAGAACGCTGTGTGTCTGTGGCTCAGTGGCTTGAGTGTGTTCTTAAGGTCAAACTGTGTAACCACATTATCTAAATATTTAAAGTTTGGGATCCAGCAGTGCTGCATTTACTCTGATGTAGTTGGGAAAGGCCCCAGCAACGCCCGTGACAGAGAGGGGAAAATGATGGAAAATGGATGGATGGATGGACAGATGGATGGATGGATGGATGGATGGATGATTGGTGGATGGATCTATCTGTGATTTGGTGGAGATCGTTGTCATGTATTTCTGTTGCTCCCTTGGATACACTGTAGCCACAGAAAACCATCATCTCCATCAGTGGAAGTGTAGAAGTACTCGACTCTGTGGTTCACCTTCTTTAGTGTATGAAGTGTCTCTCCAGTTTGAGTGCATTCAGTAGAATATCCATGACATGAAACAATGCCAAGGCCACAAGCTTTACACCTCCACTCTGGATCCGTGTCACAGATAGTTCTGCACCCGTTTAACAACTGTTACAACATTAACCAGACCACGTTGTTATTGAGAAGAGCAATTACGCTCACTTCCAGGAAAAGCTTAGGCTCTGTTTTTGTATGACATGTGGCATTTGTTACGTCTCATTCATAAAGAATGATCGAGCACATGAAGTACAAGGGAAGAGATGTGAAAACAGCCTGCCTTTACCGGGTGAAAAACATTCCTGAGCGTACAGTAACGGCATCGGATTTCATGAGGAGAAGAACTGAGTGGCTCAATGTACTAGTAAACATGAGGAGGAGGACATGGAAATTTGGGATTTGAACCATCAAAACAAGCATGTTGAGACAATTCGGCATATCAAACTAAACACCCACGTTGAGGAGAAATGTGTTTGTTCTTTGAAAGCATGCGGGAAACAAGTTGTGAAGAAAACCTCCAGTAAGAAGGAGTTGTGCAAGGGAGTGTTTTAATAAATCTTCATGCTGGATGCATTTCAGCGAATACAAAACAGAAATGACAGATGGGGGTGTGAGGAATAACAATGGAGCTCAAAACTACAAAATCTAATCTTAAGGGAATTTTGGTAATTTTTTTAGCTAAAAATTAATTAGCTAAGTTTTTAAATCACTGTATGAGTAAGATTTTTTTTGTGAAAGGTTCTGATGACTTAAATATCATGCAGATTTACAAAAGAGGATATTTTACATTTACATTCTTCACCAATTTACATTTCTACTTCTATCCATGAAGTATTCAACCTGTTATCACTAACTTTCATCAAGTTGTTGTGCTTTGTCTAGTTAATTTCAATCCTTTCACATACACATAAATAACAGACATAGATATGACATTTAAATATTTTGCTGCATCATGTTTTTACAATAAAACTTTATTGACTATTTTTGAAATGATGATTGTTTCCTAGAAACTAAATTACAAAAACATCCAAAAAAAGGTCACAATTTAACTGCTACAACCATGACATCTAGAGATTGGTTTACCACATTGGTAGAAAAAAAAAGGAAAAAAAAGTTGGTTGTAGTAATTCTGTTCCTGGAAAGCAATTTTATTTTATCTGTTTACTTGGAATCCACAGTTAACAACAACAACAACAAAAGGATTTTCTAAAAATCTACCAAAATGTCTGTTTTTATCCAGCTGTTTTAAGCACATTTCCAGCCTTGATCTGTGGAAAAAGAAGGAGTATTCCAAAACTTTATATTGCTTGGTTTTCCATTACCTCAATTTCTGAGTCTGAGGGTATAAACAGCTTTCATTTAATAGTAGAACAGAAGTAATCTCACCGCTCAATGCTCAGCTACCCACTAAAACTTTAGCAAGTGTTGTGGAAAAAAACAAATCTTTTTTTTTTTTTGGTATTTTTAAGATCTTCTGGCTTTCTATTTTATTGGTAGAACATATTACTAGATTAGTAGAACTGTTACAAAGAATTGCCTTTTTTTTTTTCTTAATTAACATCAAATTACCAAAAAATCTAAAGTTGTTTCAAATTAAAACATTTATTTTGGTTCACCTTGAACTAGAAAAAAACAAAATCTGTTGATTGAGGTTCTTTCCTTCCATCTATGTATCACTTTGAGGGTCACGTGACTGTCAAAGCCTAACCTGTTCACTTTTGCGTGAAGGTGGGACACAATCACACACCCATACACACTCACAGTTATGCCCAGGACTTTAGTGTATCCAATTAACCTATGAAGCATATTTTTGGACTGTGAGAGGAAGCCAGAGTACCTGGAGAAAGCCCACACATGCATGAGGAGAGTGTGGAAACTCCCAACAGAAAGGTCCAAACTGGGATTTGAACTGTGCCTTCTTGCTGTGAGGCAAAAGCGCTAACCACTGCACCACAGTTCAGCCCTGAATCGAGAATTTTAAGATCGTCATTACCTATTCTTTGAGACCACTTTTGGTCATCTTTCTTTTCAATATTGTGGTTACGTGATCTTTATTTATCTGCACTGAATGGAAAATCTTTTTATGAAGTCTCTGCCAGCATGGATTTTCCACATTTCTCTTCTGAAATTCTGAACACACACACACAAGTTTAACAGGCCGTGGGGAGTCGATCATGAACTGGTGACTTCTCTTAAATGTTTCTTATTTTTCGTACTACGGTAACCAGGATGTGCCAAAATACACCAGGTTATGAAAGATGAAGTTGGGAGTTTGATAAAAGGATTGATTGAAGTCATTGTCTTTCTCAAAATGTGTGTTGTCATAATAAACATAAGTTATAATAATTTAAAACAGGTTAAAACCAATCTTAAAACACAAAAAAGTTTGTTTTTTATATTTTATAAAAGCCTGGTTCACCCTTGTCTGACTGACTAAAATGTCTTTTTAGTCAGAACAATCTGTATTTATATACATTTGGATAGATATGATTCCAAATTGCAACCCTGCAGTCAAAGAAAGCTATGTTATAGTGTAAACTTGTCATTTCCTTTTACAGTGCCAATAAATCAGTTTGTATGAGAGGTCAGCACACTGTTTTTTTTAGTTAAAAGTAATGACCGGTTCATTCTTGTTTTTATTTACTTACTTATTGATGTGAAGCGTTATGATAATGTCTGTACATTTGTCAAACTCTAAATGCACTCTGATAAGATAGAGGAAACTATTATCTTCCATTTATGAAGTTCATTGAGTGTGAGGTACTGTATGTGTCCCGTGTCACACACGAGCACACACATTCTTGCTTTAGCATGTGGGCGGCTTTTCTATGCGTGCCTGCCTTGGGATCCAACATCATTCCCAGACGTTTTCATCTCTTATTTTTTTCCTCGTGCCTGTTTTACTACGATCTTCACTCACGTTTACCAAGCAAAGTGTGGTTGGAACAGAGTCATCACTCACTCTGGCTGTTACAACATCTGTCTGACTTTGATGCCAGGGCACAGGGTGTGCTGACGATGTGTGTTGCTGGCACAAAGAAAAGCAGCCCTGAGGTCATGCAGCTTGATCAAAAGAGGGATTTAAAATGCTGTTTAGTACTTTTGGGCTGGGCTAACCTGAGTTGTTTTGGAAAATAGGGCAGTATATTAACTCGTGTTTTTCAGCAGCGTATAGATGTGTGTGTGTGGATGTTCTTAGGAGGGCATGGAGGTTCTGCTCTGTTATGAGCTGTCCAACTATGGTGAGATATTTGTTGGCAAGGAGCCAACTTGTGGAGTTCAGAGGGGTCCTTGTGTACCCTGCTCTGAACTCTTGCAACCCTGGATGTGTGTGTGTGCGTACATGAGCGTGTAGGGGGGGTTAAAAGGCTGGTGGTAGTAGGTGAACGAGTGAATGGGCTAAAAAACATGCACCGGTCGACCCCGCTTGTGCCAACAGGGAACAAAGTGATGCCCCCACCTACGAACGGACACTTTGCCTACCATGAGCAAAGAGTGTGTGTTTTTGTCAGCGATAACAAGCTGTGCCTCTTGGATGTTTTTACCTTCAATAAACCCTCAAAGCAACAACCCATCTACATTTTTGAGTGACTCTTTGTCTTTTTTAGAATGATAGATTTTTTTCAAACAAGATAAATGTGATATAAATACATAACATAGATAAATGGCAATAAAAATGTTTATCTGGCCTCTTTCAGACATTCAAAGTACTATAAAATGACAATAAAAAGAAAATCTACAATTTAAAATCTAAAAAATAAATGTTAAAACAAACTGAATGGGAATAATAATATATGTGAAGCATGGAAAATATTGAACAAAGGAGTTTTAAAGTTTGATTTAAAAAGTAATAATATTTTAAAATGACTGACATTATATTTAAGTATTTTCACATATAGCAATAGACTAAATTTTGGTACAAAGACAAAAGGATATTCTGTACACGGCATGAGGGTCAAAAGGAACTGTCATGACAATTCCTCTTCCTGATGACCCGCTTACTTAGGAGTTGACTTAATTATGTCAGAACAACTTTTTAACAACATCCCAAAGTCCAACCCTGAGATCAAGCATTCCGCAGAAACTGGAAACGATTCAGCTGTGAGAACCCACTTTGATGAAAATCGTGTTTTTGACATGTGCGTTTAACATTTTTCTCATGATGGAGGACATATTTAAAAAAGATTAAACTGAGCATTCCTTTATTCAAATCGTGAATCAAGAGCAGACAAAAAATGTTGTTGAAAAAAGCTTGTAGGTGTGAAGTAGGACCTACAACAGCAAGTCATCAGCTCACTGAGCCGTTCCATTCTGATGCAACTACTTGTATTCAACAAGATCTATGTACATTTTTGTTTTCCTTGTCTTAGCATTTGGCTCCAAACTGTACAGCTGGATAGCTCAAATATTGGTTGCCATTATTGTTGCATCGGTAATGAAAATTTTGGGTTTTAAAGGGCTGTAAGTTAGCGTGTGAACTCAGGGATGGTGAGAAATCCAATGATCCCGCCCACAACTCAGAGGCAAATTTCTAATGAACTACTGCCACTTTTCAGAGACAATGTTCTACATAATAACAGATTTTTGAACTGTTGCTAAAAAAGGCACAATTATAATTAAAGATTGACTGGGAATACTTTGAAAATAGATCAAACAGTGAACAAAGTGGAACTTTAGAGCTGTAAAAAGCACCTATAGAAAAGAATAATTATGCCCCAATCATTAATTTCAGAAAGTAAAGAACAGAGGAAGGAGCACACAAAACACTGACCAAACATGTGTCATTTCATGATAAACCACCAAATACATCTGTATTGTTACAGTAAAAGGACATAAAAATACTTGTTTTTTTCATGGGGGTGGGGGGGGGGTTAACCTTATGTACAACCTTTAAATACATATTAGGAAAAACCTTAGGAAAAATGGTGTAATGACTATTCCACTGTCAGATCACAACTATTTTGTCTACATGTATTTCTTTATCTTACAAAAATAACAATTCTTGTTCTTATTTTTTATGGAATCACCATAAAACTAATTAGGTTTTTTATTATCTACTTTTGCCCAGTTTGGGGCCCTAGTCTACCAGTCCATCCGGAAGGGCATCCGGAGTAAAACTGCCAAATTTCCTGTGTGGAGGAGTGAAAGCCCATTCATGGTGGCGACACCTGAAGGAATGTACCAAATTTTTACCAACATAATGTTTTTTGCTTCAAGATTAAAATATAAATATCTTGTTTTTCTGTGTTTAAAGAACACTCCAGACGACAGGCTAAAACTTATCTCTCTCTTTCATGGATTTTTCATGTTCTGTCTTACTTCCTTACCAATATTATCAATAAAAATGCTGTCTGTAAAGATACGCTGTGAAGATATGCCTTGTTAAATTTTGTTTAGACTGGCCATGTCAAGAAAAACTGAGTAAAACAGAGCTAGTGATAATGTTTTTGTATTCTGACACATAATGAAGGCTCTTAAATCAGAAGGTCGGGAACAGGTCTCTTGGATTTTGCTTAATTTGTCCCTGGTTCACATTCTGGAGAGGTTCAAGGAAAGAGCTCTGGATTAAAGAAAGCCCTCTAAAGGAGTCCATAAAGTGGATTTTTTTTATTACCATAGATAAAAACCATGAAGACTTTGGTGTAGACTTTATGCATTTACGTTTTACTCTGTAGGGAACAATAAAAAAGACTAATGCTAATAAAAAACTGTTTTCTTAGAGACCACAGGCCCACACATAAAGTTACTGCACTCATGACGTATTTTTCACAGGGTCATTTTTTTGTTAAATTCTAAACAGACAACGTAGTTTAGATATCAGCATTAAACCCATTGTTTTTTAAAATAAGTTAAATTAGTTGTTACTTTTAGGGCACCTCTTTGCTAGCTGACCTCACATTAGCTGCATTGAGGCTTAGGGACATGTAAATGGAGTGAGAATAGAAGGAGATGAATGAAGACACGTCATCATCTTCTTTTCCTTTCAGTTTTTTCCTTCAGGGGTCGCCACAGCCAAATAGCTTCCTCCATCTAAGCCTGTCTTCAGCATCCTCCACTCTTACACCAGCCACCTTCATGTCTTCATTATCCATAAACCTCCTCTTTGGTCTTCCTCTAGACCTCTTTCCTGGCAGCTCTAGACTCAGCATCCTTCTACCAATATATTCACTGTCTCTCCTCTGAACATGTCCAAACCATCTCCGTCTGGCCTCTCTGACTTTATCTCCAAAGGTATGTACTCATTCCTGATCCTAGCCATCCTGGTCACTCCCAAAGAGAACCTCAGCATCTTCATCTCTGCTACCTCCAGCTCTGCTTCCTGTCTGGTTAAACATGACAGCTGGTCTCACCACAGTTGTGTTCACCTGTCCTTTCATTTGAGCTTAAACTCTTCTACCTTTCCCCCTGGTCTCCTGGACACACATTATGTCTACCTTCCTCCTCTGCATCATGTCAACCAACTCTCCCTCTTTTCATGCCACAGCTCCAACATTCAGACTAGATCTCAGTCCAACACTCGTGACTTTTCTTATCTCTCTCTTCAAAGTAATCTTTTGTTGTTTTTGGGGTCTAATTATAATCTTTTTTTTTTTTAAGCTCCTGGGTCATTGCCACCTAGCTGACCGGTACACAAACAAACTCTGACTCCTCCCAAAATTGGCAAAAAAAATTAAAAAACAAGCCTGTCAGAAGTGAAAAACGGCAAACAAGCTCAGTGATTGATTTTATAATATAATACTTCAGTTGACAAAAAAATGACAAAATAGCAGAAAAAGCAAACGTATGAGTAGCTAAAAGTAACCTGGCACTGCATGAACTCAGTGAAAGTGTCTGATTAAATCTGCACCCTGAAACTTTTCAGGTCCAGGAACAATGAAACGAACTCCACTAGGAACTTTTAGATAAAATGATAACGGCTTGTACTGTCTGTATTTCAGATGCAGCATGTGCAGGAAAGGCCCTTGAGTTCACTGCATGAAAAATCACTCTGCTGCTACTAAAAATGTCTCACTGAGCTACAGATAGAGGCTTGAAGCCCCAGTTGGAAGTGCAACATGTTCCTCTGCAGCATTTGACTGCAAACTTTCAATGTTTGCAGCCTTGAGGACTTTTCAAGCCAAACAAAAAAACACGCCTTCACATTGTTGCCTTAAAGACGTATCTCAACACAACAACAGTCGAGTCACTGTGTCAGCAATATTCTTGAATAAAATGGTTATGCAAGGGTTTTTTGAGGCAGTTTATAATATATTTAGAGATAAATAATAACAAAAGCAGAATATTTTCCTTTTTGCTGTCTGAAATCATATTTTAAGTTCTTAGAGACATTTTTAATTGTCTTCCTTTGTTTTCATTTTTTTTCCTTACTCATGCATGCCAGTCTGTTTCTCCATGTGTGTCCTGCTTTTGTGGTTTCCAGCTCCCTGGAAATCCTCCTGCACACCTTAGTACCATCATCTCATTATCCTAAAACGTTAATCACAGCCTCCTAGCCACCCTTGACTGGCTTCTTTCATTCAGGTAGCCACAGGTGGCTTTTAAAAAACATAGACGTTGTAATCCTTGCCAGCCTGTTACCCATTCCCAGAAACAATTGCCTTATTGCACAAAAGCAAAAAAATCTAGGTTATTCATATCAATGTTGTTTGACGACATTGTTAAGAATTAACAAAGACAAACTTCAAAAGAATGTCTGTTCACCAGGCCACAGTGATTTTCTAAGAAATCTATTTGTATTCAGTCTCTTAAATGGGAAAAAAACCCTGTGATGTTTTCATATCAATCTATGTGTCAGTGTAAGTCTAAAAGTTCCCAGATCTACTTACAGCTCCAAATACTAAAGAAACTACTTCATTCTTGGCAAAAAGTTGAAACAAAACAATATTTTCTGTTTAATTAATAAGAAAAATACATGATAAATAACACATCCAAATTTGTTGTAGACATTCCCATAGCTAGAACTGATTACATTATAACTTTGAAGAGGATTCTTGGTTTGGAAGAGGAAGGACCATTTAAAGGGTTCCTTAAAACATCATTAACAACAGAAACATGCAAGAGGGCCTGTAAGTGCAGCAGCAGTGTGACATCAGTTAATACCATCCTTTAAAAGCAATGTTTTAGGCAGGTGTGAAAAGATGCAGTAAGCTAAGGATTATTTAAAAACTGAAAGGTTAATCATTTATTTTATCTATTGACAAAATGCAAGGAATAAACACAAAGAAATTTCAATCAAATTCTTAGTTGAGAACAATGTTTGCCTTAAAGTCAGCATCAGTTCTTCAGGGTACACTTGATGCCAGTTTTTGATAGTTTGCTCCAAACATCTTGGAGAACTAACAACAGATCTTTTCTTATCCGTCTTTGTTTCCATGTAATTTCAGACACACTTGATGATTTCACGATCAAGGCTCCGTGGAGGCCATCATTTCCAGTACTTCTTGTTCTTCATATTGCTGAAGACAGTTCTTAGTGACTCTGGCTGTATGTTTGGGGTCGTTGTGCTGCTTCAGAATAAATTTGGGGCCAATCAATCCCTGATGGTGTTGCATGATGAATATGTATCTGTCTGTATTTCTCAACATTGAGAACACCATGAATCCTGCCAAAATCTCCAAGTTCATTTGTGGAAATTCAGCCTCAAACATTGAAGAAACCTTCATACTTCATAAACTTCCTTCTGCTACAGCCAAGTATTTTAAAATCTAACTCATCAGTCAAAAGCACCTGCTGTTTTTTTTTTCTACACCCCAGATTTCCTACACACTTGTGACCTTGTTCCAAGGTCGGAGATTTGGATTTTTGTGTTTTCCATTACACTCATTTCTGGCTAGACTTCTCTGGACAGTAGAGGGTATGTTTGGGTTGTTCCCCTGTCAGTTCTGAGCTGATGGCACTGCCAGATACCTTCCTATTTCGAATGGTTCTAAGCTTGATGTATTTTTTGGGTAACCATTGCATCTATGAAACCCCAGTCTGCCATGAAATCTTTCTGATGCAGTACAATTATGTCCTATAGCTATGATCAGTCTTGTCAAACTCACCTTGGACGCAGAGTCTGAATGTTACTAAGTTTAAACCCCCAAATCATTTGTTTCTATTTCATTTCATGACTGGGTTTCTCTAGCATAATAACATCCAATCAAACACAATAACTGTAAAAATTGCATTTTCTGAGGCTTTTTGATTTACCTTAAGCATGACAGAAGCTACAGAATCTCTCAACGGTTAAACTGATAGGCTGTAAAACAAGGAATGCTCCACCATTCAGAATTTGTAATAACATTTTGCATGAACTCTGACATTGTCAGGGGACTTATAGACTCAGTTGAAACAGTGTAAACTTGTTTTTCTTGAAATTTGAGGTATGAACTACGTGTGTACAGTGGTGTTTGCGTGCAGAAAGGTTTTTAAGTCCATGTCGTGTGATTGTCGGGGGCCAGTGGGGCCACATAGAGTGATTGACCTCCACATGGATGGTATTACACATCGATGAGGCTGTCCATCTGATCATTAACCCTCGCTGCATATTCATACCGACATGTGTGTGTTTGTATGACCCTTTCTCCTCCTCTCAGCTTGTTTCCTAACTCTGTTTTTGCTACTGTATTTCATTTAACACTATTGATTTCTCCCTGAACCTCCTCCTCAAGGTCTCCTCCAGCAGGACTCTGATCAGACCTTTATTGATGTGAACTTGTTGTGTTACTGTTTTTTTTACAGTGAACATGGACCTGAAAAAAATAACAGATCAAGAAATTAGACTATTTCGTCTTTGTTTTTTTGTTAGGTTTTTATTTTTTTCCCTAAATCAAAGAAACATTGAGAGAAGTTTCACTGCTGGTAAAAGCCTCTTGTAAAAATCGTGTGGTGTAGTCATTCTTAATAATCCATCAGTGACATTTTATTAGGTGGTAAATATTATTTCACCATAGCGGAAATCCTTTTCTCTGAAAGAGCACAGTAAAACTTTAATTGCCCCCGCTCAGCTTTAGGCTAAGCTTCTTAGGGGCCTAATTTAAGTGCTGTCATTTGTGTTCACTCACGGTGTGTATCAGAATGAAAACTTCAATTTGTGTTGCTGTGCAGGTTAGGAGATTAGAAGAAATGGAAACCAGAAGGTTAACAATAAAAAAGGGAGATTTAAAGAATGAAAAAAAGTGCTGTATATATTTTTATGTATGTCAATCCAGCTGATGTGGACGGATAAAAGTTTAAAAAAGTCCTGCCTTAGAACCAATAACAAACACAAAGCTGACTTTAAGATGAAAACAAAAAAAATTTAAAACAATTTATATGACCTATAAAATTAAATCAAAAGTTGGTAAAGTTTATCACACAATTCTAACTATACATTTGACATATAATTGTTGGATGGTTTGGAAACAGTCAAGAAAGAATGCAGCAATAAAGTATTTATAAACCAAAGCAGGAATCAAAACTTTTAATTCACGCAGAGAAAAAAACAGTGAAAAAAGCCCCAAAGTGATAAGTGTTAAACAAAGCTTCACAGCCAGCCTAAAACAGAATTAATTAAACTTCAAATATGCAACAGTAATGGTAATACTAATCATTTATTTAATGTGAAGCCACAAACATACAAGGAGAGAATGGTCAAAATGTGCATATAGTTAAAGCTTAAAGTCTCACTGCAATTATCATTTGATGCATTGCAGAAGCATTCGCAAGTAATTACATTAATTTAAGCAAAAAGTAATGTGGGCCATAAAAAAAACAAACAAAAAAACTATGTTGTCTCTTTGACAGTTCTATTAGTTGTGGCCAGGACTGTTGATGCAGAGTAGGCCTTTCCTTCATTTCCCATAATCCCTTTGCTGGCGTGCTCTCCCGCTAGCTTACAGCAACCCTAACATTAAGTGGTGCAACAAAACTGGCAACAAATATCAGAAAGCCAGATACCAACTCAGAAGTGTAAAACTATCTATTTGTCTGCAAGCTAATGCATCAGAATTTCAGCTCTTGATTTGAACGATTTGATTAAAAAATACTCAGAAATGCAGTTTTAATATTATTTTCTTTGTATATGTTCTCCATCATAAGAAAAAGAAAATGTTAAAAACACCAAAAAACAAACTTTTCATTAGAGTGGGTCTTTAAAAAGTGATGCTAAGATGAAACTTGTAGAACTGTTTTCTTTCTTGAAACTTTAAAATTGTATGGAGCATAAAATCAGCTGTTGACTTACTTTTTCATGTTTTTCTTCAAGATCTGTTTCTTTTACTGGATTTCATAATGTTATTAGTCTTAAACAGAAAACATTCAGTAGGCCTATTGTTTTTTGCAAAGTTAACCCAGAAGAAGTCCAACAGAAAAATGAAAAAATCTAAAAGCAAATTTAAAAGAAACAGCATATTAGAGGAACATTTCTTTAGAATGTCATTGTTACCTAAAACAACAATAACAAGAAACTGTTATTTTTAAAAATTATTCCTAAAAATGATTATATACATAATAAAATTTCAGCATCAGTATAATTGTTGCAAAAATACGTCATACCTGCCAAAGTAAGGAGATTGTCCAAAAAACATTTGTGTGAGAACTAAACAAGTTTTGGGGTCTTTTGAATGGTGGCCCATTCAAACATTGGGAAAACTACGCTGAATATGACAAAAACCTCTATATAGTTGATTTTTTAAGAAAATCTCATTTTGATACAGTGTTTGTTGAGACATTTGTGGTCAACTGTGATTTCACTCTAAGTATGTGATATCCTGTCAGGTAAAACTGAACTCAGCCTTACATGACATGTTTTATCTGACTCCTTATCAAGTTGTAGCTTCAAAGGGTCAAAAGAAACCGTTTGCTGATGTCACTCGTTTACGGTAAAGCTCAAAGTAAACTTGCTGATAGGTGGTGTGTGTGAGTGTTTGTGAGTGAGTGTGTGTGTGAGTGCCTCGCCAGCAGAATGTTTATTTGTTTTACTTGAGCTCCGTTCCCTATTGGAAGCCGCATAGAAAGTCTGCTGCCTCCCTGGTTGCACAGAAGTAACGTTCATCTGTTTATCATTTGACAGCCGTTCAGTCAACATGACCCGATTAAATAACTGTTGGCATATTGGCAGTTGTGCATTTGTAGATGCAGAGAGAATGATGTGTGTCTTTTTTAAAGAGCAATTAGTAACTTGTTGCAAAACCGCTGTCAGAAGGTGGGCATGCCTTTGTTTGTGCGTTTGTTTGTTTGTTTGTTGTGTTACACACAGCAGTTGTCACTCACAGAGTTGAGTAACTCCACTAGCTTCTGGACTTTTCTGATTGAAGACCTTCTAATTTGACCTAAAGAAGCCCACTTGGACTGCAAACTTGTTTATTTGAGTTTGTAGACCTTGATTTACCTCGCAGACAACAAAACAAGTCTGTCATAGTATTAGCCCTCTTCTTTAAACAACAATTTTAGGTGCTTTCTTCTAATGTTAAATGAAAAATATATATATTTTTTTGCTTTTACTCTGGACTCTGTCACTAAGCACCAACTGAAACAAAGATGATATAAATGTAATATATTCTATATTATGTTTCTTCAAAGACAATAAACTTCAGGTAAAATATGTATTTTTAACAAAAAATTATCAATTATGGAGTAAGAGGTTGTCTGACTTAACAAATGTCCTACTAAAGTAAACCTAAATATTAGTTTGGCAACCCCTGGAATAGGCTGGTGACCTCTCCAGTTTATACACCACTTTTGCCTGACAGTAACCGGGACAGGCTCCAATTGCTGTGGGACCCAAAAGGGATATAACGAGTAAATTAAATTTGTATACATAAAAAAAGCACTATTCGTATCGATTTTTTTTTCCTTTTAATAAAAAAAAAAAAAAATAAATATTGCAAAACACAGTGTTTTTCTCATAATTTGACATGCAAGCAAACTATCAGGTTATATATGTATATATTAAAAAAAAAGTCTAATTCCAGTCAGATGCCTGATAGATTTCTTCCCTCTAAACATGTTTTATTAGGACATAAACATTCACTGATGAATCTGATTCAATAATTTGGACTTTAAGGATAGCAAAGAAAGAGCAAATCCTGCTTTTCCAAAAGAGGATGTGGAAGTTTTTCAGGAAATACGAACCCTGAGGGGTTTTCTCCACTATTTTCCAGGTCTCAGGCCATAGTCTTATCAGCACAATCAGTTCTTAAGTTCACTTTCAGATCGTTTGTATTCATAAAGCTAGATAATAGAAAAAAATCAGGTTAGAAAAAAATCACAAAAACTGAAATTGAGGGAATTAACTCAAAATATTTCCCAAAAAAAATAAAAGGAAATAATAATTACTGATCATGTTTGAATGAAAATGACAGAATATGTTAATTTGTAGATAAAAAAAATATTTAATTTAACATACTACTAGGAGTAGTGAGGTCAGTGAAGTTTGGCTCACATTTTCATTCTATGTTGAGTTTGGATGAGACTTTCTTTGGGTTTTTCCAATATCTACCTTCAAGCTGCATGTAGGCGTGAACACGCAGTGCTGGATGAAACTGATGGGCAGTTGACCTGTCCATCCTGTCAAGGGACGGCAGATTTATAGTGAAGGAAAAGTACAAGTTTTTTCTAATCTTTGCAAGAACCCATGTGTGCAATGTGCTGAAGCAATGATTTCAGCAAAGGGTAACTCCGCGTTTCCGACTCTTTTTTTTTAAACTGGGGTAAACTTTTTAACCTTAGCAGACATTTTGTCCAAAGCTGTTCCGGATCACACAGCCATCTCCTGTGGAGTGAAGGTGGAAAGTTTCAGGGTCATCAGAGGGCCGCAAAGACAGACATCTAACACACATGTTTTCAGTGTGCAAAGTAAAACCAGCTTAAAAAAGTTTTTTTTTATTACTACCACATCACTATGCAGCAGTTGTACCGGTTATCAGATGTGGCAGTGGCACTTTATAAAATGAAAAACTGACAATCATTTTCTAGAAGCCCGCTTGCTTGAACTTGAACCTGCGGTGATGGATTGAACAGGTAATTCCAGCTCAAAGACCACATAATCAAGTCTTGCGTCTCATGTGGGATATATCAACAAGACAGGCAAATAAAACACCGCCCACCATGCTGGCACCCATTAAGTGTTCACACCGTGCAACTATGTGTTCCTGTCTTGAAAACTAAAAGACAGATTCAAACTTAACAACTTCCTATCCGACATGGAGCATAAAGTTTGACTTATCTACTTGACAGAAATGTGTTAAAAAAGCCAAGCTCATTCAAAACATGAAAGCTAACACAGAGCATAAGAACCACGGCAACGTTTCTTCTTCTGAGTTTGTTCAAATTCTTGATTTGTCAAAACATAAGGTAAATTGTTACTGACAGACGGGTAACGTGTGCTGCGCTCCTGTGCATGGCCATTGAAATCAAAACTATTTCAAGGAAAGTAACAGAATGAAAAAAAACTTGAAGTTGAATTACAGAAAATATTTGAAATATTTGAATTACATTTACAAATTCAGTAAAATTATTTCTTAAACCTTGACAGCAATGCATTCCGTTTGATGAAGCTTCTTCGTAAGAATGCATTTATAAAAAAAAAAAAAAAAACGTTTTGATTTGTTAGTAGAAAACCATTTTTTATATAAATTGGGTAAAAAAGGTGTTTGTGTGTGTATGCTGAATAACAAAAACATTTATTCAGAAAAAAGTTTATCTAGATAGATTTTTTTAAGTTAGAAATGTTGCACCTCTCATCCAAGAGGCTTTCTTGATTGAATTGAAAAAAACTCTAAAATAAAAGCTGGGAGAAAAACAAATCCATAAAACATTTTCACAAAAAAAACAAAAAAAAAAAAACCTTATGGAACTATCCTGGTTGAAGGAGTGTCTTATCAGATGCGCATTTGTACTTACTCAAGATATTAGGTCATCCTATGTATTAGCTCACTCCATTCTCCCTGACAGCCATGTACGTAGGTTCAGGTCTAAGAATATGTAGACAAAACACTTCTTATGCTTACAAAATCCCACTTTTTATCTGGACGAGTCTTCCATGACAGTTTTCTGTAAATCCAATGTTGGGTGCATAGCTACTTTTTCAAAAAAATAAAAAATGCTGGAATGGAAACCTCTGCATTGTAGTGGACAAAAAAATAATGAAGTAGTCAAGATGTGCAGTAAAATTCTGGGTGGGCTGCAAAGCATCTCTGACTTGTTTAGCAGACAAATGGGGAGGATAGAAGCATTTGGATTAATTCTAGAACTCCAATTTTTATTTTTGGAGCTAAATTATTGTGCCCACCTGTAAAAAGTAAAATGAACATTTCTTTACTCAGATAAAAATCTAAATTTAAGTCAGAAGTAAGAGATCTCAACCTGGTGAAATTATTACTGTTTTCCAATTTTTTATATCATTATTAATTTAAAAAATAATTTTTCTGTTATGGTTGGAAAACTTGTGCAAAAAAATCACTGGGGAGTTTGTGGTACATCCCAACTTTTTTTTTTTTTTTTTTTTT
>NC_050516.1:20506493-20512091 GCF_002922805.2 Oryzias melastigma
AGGTGCTGCCATATCACTGGACAAACAAGAACGTGACATTCCTGATTCTCGTACTTCCTTGCATGAGTTTCTCGTAAAACTAGCAAACACCTGATAAACATGAGTCCGTTTTCAGCAGGAGTTTGGTTCACATTTGCCTAAAGCGAGCTTAAAGTGAACCTAGGGAAAAAGTAGTGACTAATTTGCATATTTCATTTCACTTTTTGGTACTCACCTTGTTATCACATGTGTTTTTAACAACCACAAAGCCCTTGTTAAACAGTGTAATTTCATTTTGTGTTTAGTAACAGTTGTGCAGAACACAGCAGCTCAGCGACCTTGACGTAGAGTGTTCACCGTGGAACTGGAAAGTCGTGAGCTCAAACCCATGGCTGAGTCATACCAAAGACACAAAATGGGAACTAATGAATCCATTCTTGACTTTCAGCACTAAGGGGTTGGATTGGAAGGCTATACCACCAAATGGTTCCTGAATGCAGCTGTGTCTGCAGCTCACTGCTCCCCCACAGGATTGGTCAAATGCAGAGAAAAAAATGTCACAGATCCATGCGCTTGACAGCTACTAGGACTTACATTTCTAACTAAGACGCTAAAAAAGAAAATCTTTTTCTAGTGACCTCTGTTGTATTTTTCTTTTGCTCCAGGGCCTTGATGGAGATGTTCATCACTGCTTAGTCTAACTTTTCCTTAAACATCTGCAATAATAAGTGTTCTTCATGTCGTATCTCCAATGCCACAGTGAGCACACTGACTATAAAAGGATCGGTGTCACGCAGTGCGCACATGCCTGCTGTTGACTCCCATCCAAGGTCTTTGCTAGTGCAAACCTTGATGTGTTTGTCCCATCTGCCTCTTCTGACACAAATTCAACATTGCCATTTTGTTTGGCATTTACACAAATGTTGGACCTGAAGCCTTTGAAGAACAGTCAGAACACACAAAGGCACTGCCAAGTGTTATAACCATCAGGAGTTACTTTACCTTTGATTTCTCAATCACCATCTTTACATAGGAGAGATGCCAAGTGTCATTAACCTGAAATGTGTGGAGATGAACTCAAAACAAGTGTCTTGTGTTGGTCTTACAGGTACGCGATGTGGTAACGGGGTTAAGAAAGTTTAGAAAAAACAAAGAGAGATGGACGGAGTGAAAAGTTTACAAGACCTTTAGGAGTATGACTTTTATTCAGATCTTATGAGGTACGCATCTTCTGGATTTAGTGAAAACATAAAGTAATTATTCAAGGTTTATGTTTGGTTTCTCAAATACAAAAAGCCTACCAACAACTTCAAATCCTTGTTAATGCGAGGTATGAGACTTTTACTGTTAGTCGGTAAAAATAATTCACTGAGAAATAATAAAGAATTCTTTCTTGTACAGACATCAAACCCAAAAAAAAAAATAAACAGTGGACTCCTAGTTCAAAAATAAGTTTACAGGCCCTATTAGGTGAAGTCAACAACATTAAATACCCATTGGGACTTAAACATTTATTACATGTCTGACTGGAACCTTTTCCGCGTGGTAGTAAATAAGGTAATAACATGTAGCATAGTTATGTTGCTTCAAATGAGCCAGCAGGGGTTTATCCTGCTGAGTGAGTTGTTGACTGATATTCTGCTGGTACAGACCATCAGTGAAAAGCACATGTGGTGTTGGTATGCATGTGAAAAAAAAATTGCTTTTTTTCACACAAACTGATGGAGCAGTGAGAACAGTAAGGTGTTTTTGTTCCTTCAAAAGGTGAAAAAACTGAAAGTCTCACAAAAATTATATAAAGTCATTTATTCCATGCATGTTTTTTGTCATTTTTGGAGATTTTGTGAAATTTTCCTTTTAGAGTAATCATCTTGACTGGGATCTGGAGCCTTACAGATGAAATTAATAGGAATATAATGGGTTTTTTTTCTAACTTTATTTATAAATTAAAGCTTAGACTAAAGAGACTGCATAAAAATAATAAAATAAAAAAAATGAAATAAACATTTATGAAATTAGTCCTTACATCAGTAAATACGATTTTTTATTATGGTTTTAAACAAACCGTTTCTAGAAAATTTTATTTATCAATGATTTTATGTTTTTTTGTTTATTTTACCAGTATCAATAGAGCAGTGGAACGGAATGGATCTACTGGATATGGTCAAGTTTTATACACCTACCACCATCTAGTGGCACTGAAAAAGAACTGCACACATACACAAAAACTATTTAAAGTTTTCAAAATTTGCTGTTAAATTATATTGCAATAATTTAGCCCCACCTAGTGGTTGATTTAATAACGCACAAGACAAGCAGGTAAGATAAAAATGTTTCATATGGCGGCATTTTGCATGTAATTTATATAAATGAAAAAAAACAAATGAATTATTATTATTTATTTTTTTTGGGGGGGGGGGGGGGGNNNNGTATTATCTGTGCTTTTTTATGACTGCAAAAGAAAAGAATTACAGACAGCCTAAACACTAAGTCATCTGTTCATTAAAACTGTAAGATGACCTGCAATTAAAAGTAAAAAAGACACAACAGGTGCATGTCGTAGACACAAATTGGGTCAGTTTTGTTTATATCGTCAACCTGTGCTCTTCCTGCTTTGTCTAAAACGTTACAGAAATATGTTGTTTTATAGTACAGTGAAAGCTGCGTGTTACTGTTTGTCAGTTCCTTTGAAAACTTTGGAAACAAAGCAGCAACGTGAGTGACCAGCAATCTTTAATACATTATTTTTTGGTGTTGTATATTTAAAAAAGAGAATTAAACTGATTTTTGATACAATATTTTCTGTGCTTTTGAGATAACTTCTTCTTTTCTGTGTTTTTGTAAGTCTTTCAAGATTTTTTTTTCTTTATAGCTAATTTTGTTATTTAGGACTACAACATTTGTAGTAATACTGAATGATTGATTGCATTTCTCTGGGAGATTTTGTGTACTTTATTGAAGGCCCTTGCCAGCTTCTGCAGACTCACAAGCGTTCTACATCAAAACTCAAAAAAGGTGCATCATATTAACAATTGAATTCTGTAACTCACATTCTGCATCACCACAAAAAAAATAAATACTTCATAGCGGTCAATATAACTATTACGTCCCCAAAGTTTTGCTACGTAATTTTTAATAAATAAAGAAGGCTAAGCGGGTAATTTGAAAATGATGCAGCAATATCCCGATGAGCAAAAAAGAAAAAAAAATTGACATGGATATGTCAGAAACATGAACATATTGTGCCTTGTCGATTTTTGTTTCAAATTAATTTAATAGTCTTCAAGAGCAGGTAAAGTTAGTGTTTAACCTGATTATTGTTTTTATATATAATTCTTCAACAACAAAAAAATTAGCATGCAAAAAGTCCTAATAAAAACAAAAAGTTAGTAGGAAAAACATTGGTTGCAGGTGGACCAACGACAAATTTCCATGCATGTGGCCTAACATTAACATTTTGATATCTAATATCAGCTTGTTGGCACAATTGTGCATTGGTGGTATAGTGGTAGCATAGCTGCTTGCCATGCAGTTGACTTGGGTTCAATTCCAAGCCAATGCATTCATTCTAGACTACCTTTTATGTACAAGGACCTTCATGTTTAATTGTATAGACTTGAAACAGATCCAGAGTCAACTTAAAAATATTGTTTTAATCTCTCATTTGGAAATGATATTCTAGTGTGTCCTGAACTGCAGATTGATATAAGTCTTTGTTTTGCCAGGAAAACCCTTCAATCCTCAAAATTGTTTTGTTCCCTTGGCTTACCTTGTAAAGGATATTGTCAAATGACAGGTGTGTTTGAAATGACTTATAAGATGAAGAAGGCTGCTTTCAAAGGTGGCTTGTCATGGGAGTCATTTCTTTTTCAAAGTAAAACCGTGCTACCTAAATGAGCTTGCCTTAAAACTTTGTCACTTCCCTGACCGGGAATTGAACCCGGACCGTGGCGGTGAGAGCGCCAAATCCTAGCCATTAGACCATCAGGGAAATGCTTGGTTAAAGGCAACACCATTTTCAACATACTGCAGAAGAGTCACCACTAAAAGGACATCAACGGGCTATTTAATAAGGCCTTAAGGAAAGTATATATCATTTTTGCATCAGTGTGGATCTTTTTCAATTCTGAAGCATTTCTCTTGGGCTTGTTTTCATGTTCATTACATCTCATTTCATCTGTCCCTGTTGTGGAACGAAAAGTTGAAATCTAGGCTTACTGTGGTTCCAGAGATGTTGACTTAAATGTTGCTTGACTTTTGGCTTTTCATTTCAAAAAATCAGTCTTGGTTGATGGTTGACAGACATGCAACTTTTTTTATGCACATTTTGTCATATAATATAAGGTTGCTGGCACAAACTGTGCATTGGTGGTATAGTGGTAGCATAGCTGCTTGCCATGCAGTTGACCTGGGTTCAATTCCCAGCCAATGCATTCATTCTAGACTAGCTTTTATCTACAATAACTTTCATGCTTAAGCTTAATCATATGGACTTGAAACAGACTCAACTTAAAAATATTGTTTTAATCTCTCATTTGGAAATGATATTCTAGTGTGGCCTTAACTGCAACTTGATATAAGTCTTTGTTTTGCCAGGAAAACCCTTCAATCCTCAAAATTGTTTTGTTTCCTTGGCTTACCTTGTAAAGGATATTGTCAAATGACAGGTGTGTTTGAAATGACTTATAAGATGAAGAAGGCTGCTTTCAAAGGTGGCTTGTCATGGGAGTCATTTCTTTTTCAAAGTAAAACCGTGCTACCTAAATGAGATTGCCTTAAAACTTTGTCACTTCCCTGACCGGGAATTGAACCCGGACCGTGGCGGTGAGAGCACCAAATCCTAGCCATTAGACCATCAGGGAAATGCTTGGTAAACGGCAACACCATTTTCAACATACTGCAGAAGAGTCACCACTAAAAGGACATCAACGGGCTATTTAATAAGGCCTTAAGGAAAGCATATGTCATTTTTGCATCAGTGTGGATCTTTTTCAATTCTGAAGCATTTCTAATATTTAAAAAAAAAAAAAAAACCCAGATCAGGTTTCCTGTTGGTTTTGTCGCAGTAAGAGAACACCTGCCTCCCTCAGACTTCATCAACACGAGCAGCTAGAAAGAAACTGCCACTCACATGCACTCTGTTTGTTCATGCCTCATTTAAATGTTTACCCACGATCAACATTTCAATTAAAAGATCCATTCATTACAGCCTAGTTTTTGGATAGAAATTGAGAATAATCATCATTATCATCCAGACAGTGTCGAAAATGGAACTGAGTTGAGATTTCGTCAATAATCAAGTGGGAGCGCATCATGCGTTGGATCGGTTCCCAACGTGGGAGCATCATCATGCACATAATCACAGAGATAAGCAGCCATGACATTCACTTAAAAGTAAACACATTTTGATTAACTGTAGAAACAAATAAATTAAAATCCGGGTTGTGAAATGAAGCTGCGAGCCACAGAAAACAGCTGCGGGCGGTTTCCGCTCGTCTGCTTTATCGGCTCACGGGGAATAAATACATGGAAAGTATGGATATGACAGGCACGTCGGGACAGCAGAGGTTAATGTGAACAGTCCTAGCAGGGAATATATTTGCATTTCAAAGACCAGCT
>NC_050516.1:21404462-21408822 GCF_002922805.2 Oryzias melastigma
ATTTTGTCATATAATATAAGGTTGCTGGCACAAACTGTGCATTGGCGGTATAGTGGTAGCATAGCTGCTTGCCATGCAGTTGACCTGGGTTCAATTCTCAGCCAATGCATTCATTCTAGACTAATTTTTATCCACAATAACTTTCATGTTTAATCGTATGGACTTGAAACAGACCCAGACTCAACTTAAAAATATTGTTTTAATCTCTCATTTGGAAATGATATTCTAGTGTGGCCTGAACTGCAGATTGATATAAGTCTTTGTTTTGCCAGGAAAACCCTTCAATCCTCAAAATTGTTTTGTTCCCTTGGCTTACCTTGTAAAGGATATTGTCAAATGACAGGTGTGTTTGAAATGACTTATAAGATGAAGAAGGCTGCTTTCAAAGGTGGCTTGTCATGGGAGTCATTTCTTTTTCAAAGTAAAACCGTGCTACCTAAATGAGCTTGCCTTAAAACTTTGTCACTTCCCTGACCGGGAATTGAACCCGGACCGTGGCGGTGAGAGCGCCAAATCCTAGCCATTAGACCATCAGGGAAATGCTTAGTTAAAGGCAACACCATTTTCAACATACTGCAGAAGAGTCACCACTAAAAGGACATCAACGGGCTATTTAATAAGGCCTTAAGGAAAGTATATATCATTTTTGCATCAGTGTGGATCTTTTTCAATTCTGAAGCATTTCTCTTGGGCTTGTTTTCATGTTCATTACATCTCATTTCATCTGTCCCTGTTGTGGAACGAAAAGTTGAAATCTAGGCTTACTGTGGTTCCAGAGATGTGGACTTAAAAGTTGCTTGACTTTTGGCTTTTTCATTTCAAAAAATCAGTCTTGGTTGATGGTTGACAGACATGCAACTTTTTTTAGGCACATTTTGTCATATAATATAAGGTTGCTGGCACAAACTGTGCATTGGTGGTATAGTGGTAGCATAGCTGCTTGCCATGCAGTTGACCTGGGTTCAATTCCCAGCCAATGCATTCATTCTAGACTAGCTTTTATCTACAATAACTTTCATGTTTAATCGTATGGACTTGAAACAGACCCAGACTCAACTTAAAAATATTGTTTTAATCTCTCATTTGGAAATGATATTCTAGTGTGTCCTGAACTGCAGATTGATATAAGTCTTTGTTTTGCCAGGAAAACCCTTCAATCCTCAAAATTGTTTTGTTCCCTTGGCTTACCTTGTAAAGGATATTGTCAAATGACAGGTGTGTTTGAAATGACTTATAAGATGAAGAAGGGTGCTTTCAAAGGTGGCTTGTCATGGGAGTCATTTCTTTTTCAAAGTAAAACGGTGCTACCTAAATGAGATTGCCTTAAAACTTTGTCACTTCCCTGACCGGGAATTGAACCCGGACCGTGGCGGTGAAAGCGCCAAATCCTAGCCATTAGACCATCAGGGAAATGCTTGATTAAAGACAACACCATTTTCAACATACTGCAGAAGAGTCACCACTGAAAGGACATCAACGGGCTATTTAATAAGGCCTTAAGGAAAGTATATATCATTTTTGCATCAGTGTGGATCTTTTTTAATTCTGAAGCATTTCTCTTGGGCTTGTTTTCATGTTCATTACATCTCATTTCATCTGTCCCTGTTGTGGAACGAAAAGTTGAAATCTAGGCTTACTGTGGTTCCAGAGATGTTGACTTAAAAGTTGCTTGACTTTTGGCTTTTTCATTTCAAAAAATCAGTCTTGGTTGATGGTTGACAGACATGCAACTTTTTTTAGGCACATTTTGTCATATAATATAAGGTTGCTGGCACAAACTGTGCATTGGTGGTATAGTGGTAGCATAGCTGCTTGCCATGCAGTTGACCTGGGTTCAATTCCCAGCCAATGCATTCATTCTAGACTAGCTTTTATCTACAATAACTTTCATGTTTAATCGTATGGACTTGAAACAGACCCAGACTCAACTTAAAAATATTGTTTTAATCTCTCATTTGGAAATGATCTTCTAGTGTGTCCTGAACTGCAGATTGATATAAGTCTTTGTTTTGCCAGGAAAACCCTTCAATCCTCAAAATTGTTTTGTTCCCTTGGCTTACCTTGTAAAGGATATTGTCAAATGACAGGTGTGTTTGAAATGACTTATAAGATGAAGAAGGCTGCTTTCAAAGGTGGCTTGTCATGGGAGTCATTTCTTTTTCAAAGTAAAACCGTGCTACCTAAATGAGCTTGCCTTAAACCTTTGTCACTTCCGTGACCGGGAATTGAACCCGGACCGTGGCGGTGAAAGCACCAAATCCTAGCCATTAGACCATCAGGGAAATGCGTAGTTAAAGGAAACACCATTTTCAACATACTGCAGAAGAGTCACCACTAAAAGGACATCAACGGGCTATTTAATAAGGCCTTAAGGAAAGTATATATCATTTTTGCATCAGTGTGGATCTTTTTCAATTCTGAAGCATTTCTCTTGGGCTTGTTTTCATGTTCATTACATCTCATTTCATCTGTCCCTGTTGTGGAACGAAAAGTTGAAATCTAGGCTTACTGTGGTTCCAGAGATGTTGACTTAAAAGTTGCTTGACTTTTGGCTTTTTCATTTCAAAAAATCAGTCTTGGTTGATGGTTGACAGACATGCAACTTTTTTTAGGCACATTTTGTCATATAATATAAGGTTGCTGGCACAAACTGTGCATTGGTGGTATAGTGGTAGCATAGCTGCTTGCCATGCAGTTGACCTGGGTTCAATTCCCAGCCAATGCATTGATTCCTTTTTACGTTTTATATAAACTAATCATGTAATGGATCTCAAAACTCACCGTTCGCATCATTTTTTGGATCAGTAAACGGTAATATAACAATAACAAAAAACTTGATAAAAGCCTGGTGTTTTGTTTGAAAAGCTTATAAAGATACTGTATATTTATGAGAACATTTAAAATACTTTGCATGCACACACATATGTAACGTCAAAATCTTTGCTCATTGAGGTCTAATAAATAACGACAAATAAACACAAAAATGCAATCAAAATGCCAAAATATGAAGTTTTTGATTACGTTTACATGTCTTGATACCAAATCTACAAAAACTGAGAGAAAATAATGCTTGGAAATAGTTTTGAAGATATCAAATAAATCTGGAGTACCCTTTTAAAGGAAAATTTTCTCAACCCACCCCCCTAATGTCCATAAATAAAACATTTAAAGTTAACTTTTTTTTATTGGTTTTAATAGTGTTATTGAAACTAACTGGGTAAACATTTAAGTAATTCAAATAATTGTTATCCGGACTGACATTCCTGCTTTTTCTGGCGATTTATGATTCCTTTTCCTTGCGATTCAGACACGTCCCTTTTACAGGACAGAGGCTTCCTGGACAGAACAGCTTCTGGTATGGCTGCTCCTGACTAGCAGATTCTCACAGGATGGGTGTCATTTTTCTTCCAGGGTGAAATATCACATAAATAATATATAATAATAAGAGATTGCCTTCAAACTTAGTTACTTCCCTGACCAGATATTGAACTTGGACCATGGCGCGGAGAACACCAACCCTAAACCATTACACCATCAGGGAAATGCTCGCTTTATAGCAACATTTTCAGCATATACAGTACTTTGTGACGAAAGACTAACCAGATGACCAAATTACAGTTGTGGTTGAAATCAGAACAAGGGCGTCAAACTCAATAGAACAGGAGACCAAAAACCAAAACACACTTTAGGTTGTAGGCTGAACAGGATAAACATTCATTGAACACAGTAAACCTAAATTTTTAAAACCAAAAAAGAAAAAAAAAGTAAAACATAAATATGAATAAAGTTAGATAAGAGTATTATTCCTGAATAAATGAACCTAAACCTCAATATATGTATATATATATATATATCCACAATAGTCCCTTTCAGGGCCACGGGGGTGCCGGAGCCTAACCCGGCTACTGATGGGCAAAGTCAGGGAACACCCTGGACAGGTCTCTAGTCTGTCGCAGGGCCTCACATCTAGGAGCAATTTAGAGTCACCAATTAACCTATGAAGCATGTTGTTGGATGGTTGGAGGAACCCGGAATACCTGGTGAAAACCCGCGCATGCATGGGGAGAACATGCAAACTCCACACAGAAAGGTCCCCAGTTGGTGTTGGTGTTTCTGTTTCAGATCCCCCAGCTGTGATTTGAACTGTGTGCTGTAAGGCAAGAGCACTTACCACAGCACCACTGTGCAGCCCTAAAGTGAATGTTAAAAGAAAAAAAAATAGAACAATTATTTATTTTTATGTTTTATATATAAAAATAAACGTATCAATATCCCAAATGATTTTGTTCTACGAAAAAATGTATATAATGTCAAAATTCTGCAAATGTAATACCTGAACATGCTCCGTAACAGCACAAGA
>NC_050516.1:21408997-21414660 GCF_002922805.2 Oryzias melastigma
CTGTTTGGTTTGTGAGGTCCTGTGCCTTTGTGAAACATATCAAATGTATTTGATTTTTAAAAACCTTTTATCCCCAATATAATTTTTAAGTGTCAATAATACATTTAAAAACTTTTCACTTGAGATTACTCCAAGACTTCAGAAGGAGATACTTAGATACTTTTGGTCCCCAGGCTGCAGACAGTCTTCCACTGCAACGAGGCCAATCTGTAGGGGGGTGGTTTCTCCATCAGGGAGCAGAAGAGGCTGCGTACACCCAAACATCTAAGTCATAGAAGCAGCTGAAGACCCTTGTGTGGCAGGGATGTCGAGCCGTGAGCTGCATCTTGAATGTCAACAGGTAAAGCTGTGGCCTTCAACAGGATGTCCAGAGTTCTCCTCTGTGAAGGCCGTGACCTCATCTAATCACAGGCAGCTGATTATGTTCTTCTGATGGTGACGAATGGAAGGTCTGCAGATGCGAATACAGCAAACACAACAATGAAACAATAGTTACTTCCAGCAGTTTTCTTTAAAGACAAAGTTCAAAATCTCCATACAAAACATGTCTCTTACTGATAAAAAAATACATCTTTCTTCTTCACATGTTGAACAGACTTCCTACTACGGTGGAAAGTTCTGTGATGGATTTAAAAAATGGTCATTTCTACCATGAAACAATTGTGAAATCCCTCCTGCAAGCCTCTCCGTGTGCTGTGCTTGAACATCCTAGTCCCGCTGAAGACGCTGACCACAGCGGAACTAGGAGGGGAAGTTACAACAAAGAATTTTACTAAATCAGCAGTTGCTGCTTTGAAAGAAACTTTATGTCAGAAAATATGACTTAGCTTAGTTTCTGTTTCAGGTACAGACATCTCAGAGGAAAAGCATGTTTTCTGACTGTTGAAAGAATTCAAAGTGGAAGACAAAACTGCAGCTATTTGATTTTTTCTCTAAGAATAAAAAGAAATGTAAAACAAATATGAAAGAAAAGTCTTTGTAAGCAATTACATTCTTTCTTTCAATGTTTTTTTTTCAGTCTACCATCTGAAAACGTGGTTTAAAACAAATATTTGTTAAGGCCAAGTTAAGGCTTCTACTTGAGGAAAATGTTAAAAGAAAATGTACAATTGTAAAATTCTAACACTAAACTGTGAATAGAACTCAACTGAACATAATCTATTTAAAACTGTAACACTGGAGATGCGTCTCTTAAAAACTAGTATGCTTTTATGCTAAATTTAACTCTGACACAATGACTGGTGCTCCTACTTTAAAGTCATAGGTCTCCGGTTTGAATCCCACCCGGGGGAGGTCAAGTTTCTAAATAGTAATCACAAGTGATTACTATTTAAGTTTTGAGATTTAAAATAAATGCTCTTTGCAACATATTCCAGAAGGCTACGTTGTTTCTGTTCCGGACGGTGATGGTTTTGTGGGGTGGGGGTTGTCCAGGGGTGGGGCGTAAATTACATTTTCGCCTAGGGGGCAACTTATCCAAGGGCCGGGCCTGAAAAGAAATGTGCTTTTTTGATTGGTGGACTGCATACTTCACTTTACTATTTTCTAAATATCAAGTTTGGTTGAGTAAAGTCCACTCAACAGATTATAAGAATGCACAAGGATCCATCACTGGGAAGGTCATTCACTTGAACTTCTCCTGTACTTCCAGAATAATGTTGGCACAATACTGCCATCTACTGGACAACCAGGGATGGTGGTAAATCCTGTAGCATAGTCAACTGTGTATATTTAAATACTTGTCTGGATGGTAAACCATTAAAAAAAACATAAATCATGACAACTGTAAATCTAACCGGTTGCAAGTGAGAAGCAAAAAAAAGCTTCAGAAAAAAATTTGGGCTTGCAATAAATATTTTAAATAAACATATTAGAAAATGTAGAAAAAACACAAAATAAGGTAAGGTGTAAGGTATCTTTATTTCATAAGAAAAAGCATGACACAAACTCTAATAATATGTATTTATGTCAATTTTAATTTGTAAGTGAGAAAAGGCTCAAATAAAGCAATGCTACATGGATCAGAAAAAACAGAAGAAAAAAAGTGCTTTCCATTTTGAAATATATTCTTTTAAAATGTGTAAAAACATGGAAATTAGATAAGAATTTGTTAGTACAAAGAGTAAAAATAATCTGTAGTGTTTGCATTTAAATGGAATTGCCATATTCATGTCATATCCATTACATTTCCTTTGCAATGTGGTGCAGTACTGTTACAAAAGGTTGACTTGGAAAGTACAAATTTTATGTACTTACATAGGCTTACAAAAGTTTTTCCATATGGAAAATTGAGACTTTGGTCAACAAAGTAATCCAAGAGGCAACAACATGTGTGTTTATGTGACTGAATTTGAGTTTAAACCCCATTTTTTTGTATAGGGCAACAGCAGGCATCTGGGTGGAGGTTGTTTCCAAAACCACTTTGGAAAAGCCTCGATCCTTGCAAAAGTTGATCACAGTCTGAGTCATCTTGTTGCCAAGGCCCATGCGTCTGCATTTTGGAGAGATTATCATTCTGAATAACTCCCCTACTTTTTCTTTTCCGTTCTGCTTGGTTATAACAGCCACAGTGCCGAGAATCTGTGTCCTCCCATCGAGTTCGGCCTCCGCCACCCAGAAACAGTCATCGGGCCTGCTCAGGTAGTTCCCAATGATGTCTTGCATATCCGTCCGAAGTTTTTCCTGGACGTAGCCGTCAAACAGTTTGTAGCTGCAGCAGTAGATGAGAGTTGCCCAGGCTGCCGGAAACAACACTGCCAAGAACACAGAGCCGAGGAGGTAACCAACAACACACAGAGTTAAAGTGATAATCATGTATGAAGGGCTGGTCATGGCATTTTGGAAACATGGATGGATGTGCTCTCGTATGCCATCGCTGAACAAGGTCCGCACTGTGTCCTTGTCCTTTTGTTGATACTGTCGAATGAGGAGCTGCATGATCAGGAAAGCTGCAGATAAATATTGAAAACAGTTTAATGTTAATGTGCTGGTTAAAAAACTACCACAATAAACTCATTGAACTGATCATTTACCAAATTTCAACTTCATATGATTCAAAAAAAGGAGAAGACGACAAGTTTAAATACCAACTAAATTTGAATCTAGTGTATTCCATTTTAATCAAGTTTTGCAAGACTGCAATGTTACCACAGTCCTAAAAGCAAGATGGTTCCTAGTTAAAATCTTGTTTGGGTCATTTTGTGTTTGATGATCTATTATTTTAAAATTTTATTCAAATCTAAATAATCGTATCCTAATCCCATTTAAGATATCTTGCATTATCTTCCTGCTAACTGTAATAACATTGAAAACATAGGCAGCACATTTTCTTTGAAACTATGAAGAAAGAGACGAATTATAAAGCAGAAGAAAAACAAAAACTGTTTGATCCTTGCTTTTTTTTGTCTGTCTTTGAGATATTAAAAAAACTACCACTTAAAATGGTTAAAAATAAAAAAAAAATGTAATTAGATTTTTTCCCCATTCCTGAATATAAACTATAAACTTAAATAAAACTTGATAGATACATAAAAGAAAATCAAAAACAGTTTTGGATCAATCTTATTTAGTTTACTGCAGGTTCTTTTTTTTTTTTTTAAAACAGACTTGCACCGTGCGCCGCTAGCTGAAGTACTTCCGGTGCAACTCCGCTGTTAGCATTACTGTTTGTTATCGTGTACCAGTACCGATCAGTACGCACCAAGTTGTATGATTTTATTAAGTTCTGTGTTGGAACAAGAAAAATCACAAGGACGCCTCAAAATCCCGGAAAAAAGTTAGTTGAGCCACTAAAGAATAGTTTAATAGTGCCACAAGAATGAGCTAGCTAGCATAACATAACGTCAACACAGGCCTACACGAGAGCCACGAAGCACAAAAACCAATTATTTCATCTGGCAGCACCGTTCGAACGCCTTGCAGTCACTATGCTGTCGGAAACTTGAGAAGTAAATGCCCTTACGGTGGAATTGATGTATGTCAGTCCGAAAAGAGACGTGCCTCCGACAGAGATTAGTGACTCGAAGAGAATGCTTAGAGCCACAGCGAAACGCGGTTAAAAGTTAACATTTGAACTCAGAAATATGCAGCCGGTGTGTTAACAAAGATATGCCCTTAAAGTTAATACTTACCAGGTCAAAGTACAAGAGACGGACTCGTCTTATCCGACCATTCCTCCACTCTGCACCAGTAAATGATTCCCTGTCATAATGTGTAAGAGGACCGTGTTTGATCCAGGGGTGCGTTACTTTGAAATGTTGGGTACGTGGGGGGGTCATTAATTTAAAAAACATAACATCATAAGGGCAAAAAAGGGACATATATATATGTTTTTAATTACTTAAATAGATTTCTTTCACGCAGTTGGAGCAATTAATATTTTTTTCTTTTTGAGCAACTATTTCTTTTTTTTTATATTTTCTACTCTCAAATTTTGGTTTTTAATCTTGCAAAAATGATTGCCAAGGAGACATGGAAAATGTTTTATAGTATTTCTTTCATATTTTCCTTATTGATCTCAAAAATTAAGCATAAAACAAAAAACTATTTAGTGTTGATCAGACAAGAATTTCTTGTGAGACGAAAACTGTTCATCGATCTCACCCACTTTGATTAAAGAGAAGTAAAAGTCTCATTTCTCTATTGTGGTTTTTTGGGTGAAGAAAAAAAAGTTTAAACATTTTGGAAACAAACTTTATAGTGAAAAATAACTAGCATAAGTAGTAAAGTAAAAAGGGGAAGGAAATCAAATGTTTTCTACTCATTCATGAATATTTCAGAGACAGTTTGTATCACAGGTTTTGAACTAAAACTTTTTAAAAGATTTTTTTTTTTCGTTATGTACCACAGAAAATCCATTGAAGGTCAGTAAGCACAACCACAATTGGGGTGCATCGGCCTATTAAGCATTTTTTCTAACTTTTGAGCAGACTTAAGGATTTTAAATCCCACTGCCATGATGTGGAGGCATCGGCAAAATTAACTTCTCTCTTTCTCAACCCCTGTGAGAGACTAAACAAAATGCAACTTTTATAAATTACAAACCAGAGATGTTTACTTTTGCCCAAAATTTGTATGTAAGTGACACATTTTCATATATGTACCTTTCATACACAGAACTATTGCTTTCAACTTCGTCTGCCATGAAGTTCTCTGTTGTTTATAGAACTTTTTTCAATTGAGGGACTCTGAACTCTGGATGGGACCAGTAACAACATGCGCTCAGGACAGCACACGTGTACATTTACTGTAATAATTATATTTATGACCAAGATTTTTAAAAATAGAGATAGGATACTGCTGATTGCAGTGTAATGAACCACAGAGGACATACCGAACGGTTCAATTTCATATTCAGTATCATTGCATCCTTATGCAATTCTTCATAAAACTATTATTACTCAAAAGGGGAAAGAGAACAAACGAAGGAAGACAGACCAGTACTAAGAAGCATGAACCTGAATTCAAAAATTAGGAAGAAAAATCTTTCTCAGCAGATATTTTGAACACTTTAAATCCGCTTCATATTATTTCCCTTAACAGAAACAGTCCAACAGTGTCTGAAATGTGTGCTGGTTAAAGACAACAAATACAGGAGCTCCCAGAAAAGTCTGAACGCTGTCTCATCTTAAGAAAACCATTAAAGTTGTCACAAAACTGTCACA
>NC_050516.1:21415011-21446006 GCF_002922805.2 Oryzias melastigma
CCACTAAAGTTGTCGCAAAACTGTCACACACTTTCTGTCTTTAATCTGTTTAGACCAGGGGTCGGCAACCTTTAACAGTGAAAGAGCCGTTTGGGCTAGTTTTCTACTAATCATAACATAAAAGGAGCTGCATAACTTCAGCCTTTAAGAAATTTGCAGTCATGTCGTTCTTTTTTTAAAATAACAAATATGAATTTTGTCAACTTTTTGGCACGAACAAAAGCAAAAATATTTTTTTTTAAATCTAACATCTCTCAAAAAGTTTTTTTTTTAAACTTCTCTTTAAAATAACAGACTCTCTGTGCCAAACAGTATTATGCAGCCCTTAGCAGGAAGCTGCTGACTCCGTGGGCTGACCTGGGTCAGCAGTCTTCCTTATATATTTTATGCTTGGCCAAGGAGCCACCATGGAGAGATAAAAGAGCCACATGTGGCTCTGGACCCGCAGGTTGCAGACCACTGGTTTGATTGATTGATTGATTGATTTATTTCAAGCATAGACTATAAAAAATACAGGACAAACCACAATTATTTCAAACTCATTACAATGCATTGATTAGAAAATGGAAAACAAACAAAACACACTTATGTCACATTTGGTTCATTAACATTTTTGTGATAATTAACTAAAGTCAGTAGAGTTTGACCTATTGCTTGAAAAGACTGGGAAGAAGCAAATTTATATAATCCCACCCCCACTTAATTACTTCATTTCACTGTTTTGCATAATTATGTTACTCCCGTTTTTTATCAGATCAAATGCAGGGGTTGTTTTTTTATCATATTAATGCAGAAAAGGAACCATTACACATTCAAATCAAGTTTTAAAGTAACCATAGAGTGCTTATTGATCATTCTCTGAAATAATTCTTATATATTTTCAGTAAACATTAATGGTTCACACAATATGTAATAACTATTGATTATCATTAGAACACATAATAACAATAATCCTGTAATCATTGCTACATATTTTGGATGAAGTAAAAAAAATAATAATATATTAATTGTGAAATTTTCAGTAATCATGACTACATATTACACAATGTAAAACTCATTGATTGTATCTAAAAAAAGCTTTGATTATTTTATCACATTCAAGTTTAGATATTCACACATTTGGAATTATTCAAACACAAGTTGATCTTTAACTCTTCTTATTTTCAGATTGTGAAATTAGAGTTTCTTTATACATTTTCTTGAATTTATAAATGCTTGAACATTGTTTGAGCTCATTACTTTGTTCCAGAGTTTAGTGCCACACACAGAAACACAGAAATTTTTCTTTGGGGTTCTTATCAATCTGACCTTGAAGTTCCTGCATCCCCTCAATTTGTACCCTCCTTTATTTAAGAACTATTTTTGGATATTGTATGGTAATGTTTTCCCACTAGCTCTGCATAGAAATTGTGCAGTGTAAAAATCAACAAGGTCATACAGTTTTAAAATTCTGGATTGATAAAATAAATTGTTAGTATGATCAAGATAACCGGCTGTATGTATAAGTCTTATACATAATCAATTAACCGATTTGAGTCGATTTAAGCTTAATAGATCAATAACCAATTCACAAAAGATATACATTGATTTAGCACATAAAGCTAAAGTCTGCTAGCTTGATGCTAACGTTCAATATAACTTCCCATAGGATGGGTAATGCTAACGTTCGGTTGACCAAATAAATAGATTGCTGACTAAATCTGAACATCTGTATTTACTTACAGGCATTCATTTTTCGAACTCTGTTAAGGAAATAATTTTTAAAGCAACCATGTGTGGTCTAAAACGTAGTTTTTCCCCTCATACTGTTGCATTCTTCTTGAATAAAGTGAACTTAAGTGAATAGTGGCAAAACTGAAAAGCCCTCCAGGAGAAGCAGAACAATGTTAATGATCTGAACATTTTTGTTAGAACTTCTCCTTTAGAGAACCTATGTAATACTGTATGATATTAACAATCTCATTATTTTACTAAAACATTTAACAATATGTGAACTGTATCAGATCAATATAAGTATATTCAAATAAAATAGTAGATTTTTAATGTATTTCTAAACAAATGTGTATACATTTGTAAACTTAAAATTGAATTGAATTGAAGAATGGAAAGAATCGGAAAAAATCAGGCTCTTGTGAATCGAATCGAATTGTTTCTGGAAATTATAACTGATACCCAGCCCTAATAATTCTGCTGGCTCGGTTTAGGTCTTGACTAAAGGTTGTTAGTGGCATCAATGTTTTTCGACACTAGGAAAATTACAATAAATAACACATAGTTACAGAATACTACTGATGGAATAATGGTTATACCAACATTGCACAAATTTTCCCCTGCCAATGTAAGTTATTTTAAAGTAATTTGAGATTGGTCATCTCTATTCTAGAAATACAATTTTGAATTGAAGTCACAAGCGGGCAGCATTGTACAGCCAATATCTGGCAGTGCTTCAGACAACCTCTTGCCAAACTGTTGCCACATGACTTCACTGCTACAGATGCCAAATTATTTACTTTGCCTAAAAAAGTTTTCACACCCCTTGAATTTTTCTTCACAATGTGTAAACTCAAAGTTAAGCATGTTTTGCTTCTACTGCATGTGATGAACCAACACCAAGTAGTTCAAGTGTGATTTGGAATGCAGATATTCAATGGATCTGCAAATGTTTAGAAAATATAAATGTGAAACATTGTGTTCATGTATTGAGCCTCCTTGAGACCCCTGCTTATGGTCTCAAGCTAGCATTAGTGACGCATAAATATCAGCGAGAAACATTGGGCATTCAATATAAACCATTTTTGATATATGTTTTGCTTTTAACCAAGTACAGATTTTTTTTTTATTTTAGTTCGTTTTAACACATACTAATAATAGGCTTGAACTCTGGCTCATAAGGCCTTTTGCTGCAAGTTGCATTCTATTTGTTGCACCATTCCACACAGATACTGGAAATGCTTATTAAATACAAGACAAGTTATTTGTGTTAAATAATGACAGGAGAAAGTATATTTGCACATTTGGTTGACTGATGTGATAAAATGCATTTATAGATGAGTTAGCAACAAAGATAAAAGCTCTGTCTGGTTTTCTATTCAAACTGAACTTTGAGTTGAGTTCAGAATGTGTATTTGCAGAGCAGTGTTTAGTTTAAACAAACAGGAACTATTACCGTAATATCACTAGGGTTTACCGTTATCAGACAGGGGTGGAAAGACTTTGCAGAAACATTATTGGTCAAAGACAGCATTAAAAGGAAGACCTCAGAGAGAGTCCATGCAGCACATCAGGAGGTTGCAAGCTAAAGAGCGATGAAGATTTTATGTATTGCTGTTGCTGTACTGAGTCTTGTCTCAGTATGCCAGCCTGCATCGCTGGCATGTAACAACCTGCTGACACCCACAGACAAAAATCCACAAGTAAGTATTTTTAAAACTTTGCAATCAATGCAATTTTTAAAAAAAATTTTGTGTTTAAATTAATTTAAAAGGACATCTCTTTTTGATTTTTTTTTTGCAAATGAATGAAAAAAAATCAAAAATGTATGAATATTAAGAAAAATAATGTTTTTTTTGTTTGTTTGTTTGTTTTCTAGCTGCTGGGGAGATGGCACATGATTGCTTTTGCCTCAGAATCCTGTTTGGCTACCACCTTATTCAACAGTTTAATTTGGCCAAGCCTTGCAATGGATATTACTTCTAAGGACAAACCAAACACCTATGATTATAACATAAAAGTAAAAATGTAAGTATCTTTCTTTCAGAATTGGGAAGGAGGGACTCAGGGCAAGGATAACATTTTAGTCTGTTTAGTTTAGCAATTAGCTATTGGTTATATTTTATGACCGACCTTCTGCTTCTGTAAAATTACCGGCATGAAGCCCAATGAGGCAATTATTTCTGTGATATTGGGCTATATAAATACAATTTAATTGATTTGTTTGCTCAATTCCTTAAAAAACTGCTTAAACTGCTTTCTTAATGTTACATTTCTACAAATCCTCTGCAGGTATGGATACTGCTTCAATGAAACTGAGGCCTTTTTCTATGAAAACAGCAAAATGATGGACCTTGACAGCAACAGTGAGTTTTTCTTAATTTACAGATTTTTTTGCAGAAGTGCTCAAAAATTATATGTCTTCTGGGCCCCAAGGTCTCCAAAAAGTCAGATCAGCCCTGGCATTCCTCCAAAACGCAAATGCTTGAATCCAAACATGTTTTGTAGAAAAGTTGTTTAATTGTAGTCACAGCCATTTGATGTGCATTAGGGGTGCCGCTAGGGATTAAAATCATTTTTTCAGGGCCTCTAACACAGCGGTGATTTTTTAATACTATTTTACATACAATTATTTATTATGCTGGGATTTTTCACTATCATTATCTTTGTGACAAAATAAAATGACACTGACAACTTATGCGGATGTTTCTAAAAAATATATATATATATTACTATGACATTGTAAATAAAATATTTGGGATTATGTATTGTTCAATGCCTTATTTAAATAATTTATTTCTCTCTTTTATCATTATCAAAAATACTGCAATATTTTTTCACCTTACTGCAGCAGAAATTGTACAACAAAATGATATATGAAAAAATTATATTACTAACCACAGCTGTAAATGTTTTCAACAGATTCCCCAACTGGTGATCCAGATGTTTTTTTGCAAACAAGTTGTCCTGACTGCATTGTTGTAAAGTCCAACGATTATATTGGCACTCTCCTGCTTTTAAGTAAGTAGAGCGGGGTTCCATCTCATGTATTGATGTGTTTGTTGACGTCTCACCTATAGCAGTTCATACCGATGGAACAGGTAAAGCAAGAAAAAATATTCAGATGGGGAAGAAGAATGGGGTCCAGATGACTCCACCTTTACATTGATGTGGGATCCCTTGCATGACAAAGGTGGACAGGATTTTATGTCAGCTATGGACACCAATGCAGATAAAAAAATCCATGGGAATAAAGAGTTCAGTGCACTGTCATGTGGGGTCCAGATGACCCCACTTTTGATGTAAAAATGCCTAGGATCGCACAAGGGTTTAATGATGCGAGTTTAATTGTTATTACTTTGATTAAAAATGTCTCCAATAGGCAAGAGAAAGAGCGTCTCTGATGCTGAACTGAAGGAGTTTGAGACTCAAACACAGTGTCTTGGCTGGTCTGCAATGAAGAAGTTGAACACAGAATTTGGTAAGAACTCGATCCAAGATTTATTGATGTCTTAATATATACATAAATTATTTCAATCAGCATTATGTGAAAATAACAATGTAAATTAATTTTAGTGCATTACTATATATATATGTTGTTATCAAAACAACAACGTATAATATTTATAATTATATTACTATTTTGTATCTGAAGGAGTGTTGTTTTCCCAACATTCATTAATATAAAATTAATTAATTTATTTATAAATAACTTTTATTTATTTGTTGCAAAATGATATGCAAATTTCACAGATAATGCATCCATCAATTAATTCTCCTCTTTTAATTTCCCATAGATTTTGACAACTGCAAGATCCTCAATGATGATATATCTGACGAAGAAGCCGAAGCTCTTGGAAATAACATCTTATCAACCATGTCTGAAAGGATGTCAGGCATGTATATTGATATATATAATTGTTTTAGAGACAAGGTCTGGTCTTACTTCTACTGAAGTTAAACAATGAATTATTGGTAAAACTTCATCACAGTACATAGATGTTGATTCAGAAAACCAAATCTGTGAACTTGTATAAAGAGGATACAGTAGCTGTGAAACAAAAACAATTTGACCAAAAAGTTTTTAAGTGAGTATTAAAGTAAAAGTTTAATAACTGTTAAAATAACTGTAACTTGGCATCTCCTTATAATAACTGCTTTGTCTGCCCATCTTTTTCTGTCATTGTGCGGAAAACTACAGCCAAAAGTTTGAATAAATTAAGAACTTCTACTGTGTGCTTTCTTCTGGTAAAAAAAATGTCAAAGTTTATGTCTTTTTCAAAAAAATGAAATAAATATGTTTTTGCCTCTCCTCAACACTTGAGACTTCAGTTTTTGTTGTTTTTTTTTCTTTCAAAATAATCTCAAATAATTAGGGCTCAAACATGGAAGACAAAGAGTTTTAGACAACCTGCACACTGATTAAAAAATAAGATGTTTTGAGCTACTTGAAAACATTAAAAATGATTGACAGGTTGCTCTAGTTGTATTTTTTATGCAGTTTTTGATGCTGTAGACCATGGAAATCATTTTTGACAGGCTTAAAGAAAAGATACATTTTATGGGATTATTAGGTACATCCTAAATATCATTTCAAGATCATGAATCTGAAAGGAACCGATGATGCAGTTTACCTCAGGGTTTGATAGTTGAACATATTTAGTCAAATTTGAACATGCTTCCTCCAGGTCATGTCCTCCACACTACAAATATCCAATACTACATCAATGCAGCTAACTATCATCTTCCCATTGCTTGTGTCATCCAAATACATACATTCTATCACATTCCTGAATACAGTTAAAGCCAACAGCAAATAATTAGAAGTAGTAGTTATTTTGGCAACAATAAATAAAGATTAAAAGTATCTGAGGAGCTGATTATTAGGAGAAGACCAAAAGTTAAAAAGAAATTAGTGTCAGACAGACATGACTTTCAACACTCAAACTAAAAGCCACAAAAATAAAAACAAAAATCAGACAAAAAAGACAAAAACATTTTTGATAGCAAAATAAAGTTGTTTATTTCTTTTTGCACCATGAGTGAGCGGGAGGGAGATGATGATGACACCCTTGTGATGTCATAATGATGTGTGTTCTAAATAGAAAGCCATAGATAATTAAATGTTTTCTTTCTTAAAATGTATCTGAACAGCAAAAATGCTTGAAAAATGCTGTATTTTTTAAACTAAAGTTTCCCAACGAAGAATTGATTCAAACTATCATCACATTCCTAGAAGACCTTCATCATTGTTCACTCTGATGGATTAATATTTAGCTTGACTTATAACTTTACAGAAACATATTCAATCCTCCCACCTGAACTTTGGACTGTATATCCATTTGTTTCAGTCTGAATAACTTACATTAAAACAAACACACTCCTGTCCTTTCAGTCTCTTTCCAGCTTGTAACTTTGAATCAAATTATATGTAATCTTTCGTGAGGGTATAGGGATATATTTTAACAATGATTCTATTTAGATCATTATTTGTGGTTGCTGATACAATTGCAGTAGTCAGAGCTCTGTCTCCCCCTCTGGTCACCGGTGGAAGCCATCTCCAGAGCACTACTGACTGGAATTCATCTCCCAGCTTCCCCAGCACTCAGTTTCTGGATGCTGCTAAGCGGTCTTCATTCTGACAATCACACAACTGCTTCTTAAGCAGCACTCAGAGCCTCACTCAGTGCGAATTATTGTTTATGCCACCCTGCCTCCCTTACAGAGCGTTTCATTCTGGACCTGACCTTATGTTTACCTGACCCTGCTTCATTTCTGTTTTCCTGCCGCCTGCCCTGACCCTCATCTGAACTCTGACTACTCTAGTCTCTCCTCTGATGTCTTCTGCCCGTCTGACTCTGATTTAGCTTTGTGGCCTTTCAGCTGTGCTTAGTTCCTACCTGAACTAATAAACCCACTGCATGTTGAACCGGTTATCTGCATGTTTGTGTCAATTGTATTGAGGTAAACTATAAAACAATAATGTTTTTTTCACTCTAAAAAAAAAACAGAGTAACACAGAAGTAAAATGTCTAAAATGTTTTGCATTCCTGGTCCAAAATCCAAATTTACTCTGATTTTTGCTGGATATTTGATTTGATTGTAATTTTAATCTGATCTTTCATGAAAAACTGGACATTCTTTAACCTGAATCTTATCAAATTAAAACTAAATCATACATTATGTAGGAACTGCCCATTTAACCCCCACCAACTGGTTTTGAAATATATTTTACTTTTTCTCCAAGTACTTCATTTTTATTTATTTTAAAACATAATACCATTAGGTTTTTTGTCACTGAGTCTTGGCTCGTAACGAGTTTTTGCTTATAAAGTTGTATTATTTGTTTTGCAGATACTGGTAAAACTTTGTAAATACAAGACAAGTTCTTCGTTTTAAGTAATGGCAGGTGAAGTTTATTTACATAATTAGCTGACTGATATGATAAAACGCATTTATAGATGAGTTAGCAACAAACATAAAAGCTTTCACAGGATTTTGCTTTAGTCTCTATTCAAACTGAACTTTGAGTTGAGTTCAGAATGCGTATTTGCAGAGCAGTGTTTAGTTTAAACAAACAGAAAAATAAGACAGCATTAAAAGGAAGACCTCAGAGAGAGTCCATGCACCACAACAGGAGGTTGCAAGCTAAAGAGCGATGAAGATTTTCTGTATTGCTGTTGCTGTACTGAGTCTTGTCTCAGTTTGCCAGCCTGCATCGCTGGCATGTAACAACCTGCTGACACCCACAGGCAAAAATCCAGAAGTATTTTTAAAATTGCAATCAATGCAAAACATCTTACGTACGTCTTTCTTTTTGAAATTTTTTGAGGAGTATGAAAAAAACTTTCCAAACCAGAAACCATATAAAAAAAGGGTATTTTGTTTTTGTACAAAGGAGTGTTTCCAAAATCAATTATTATAGAATTTATATAAGAATGTGCTTATTAATGAATAATTTATTTATTGCAAAGGGATTTGCAAATTTAACAGAAAATTATTCCATCCATCCACCACTTCTCTACATCTAATTTCCCTTAGATTTTGACAACTGCAAGATCCCCGATGATATCTCTGACAATGCCGAAATTTATAGAGAAAACATGTAGAAAATAAGAGTTGACACAAACTATTATCACATTCCCCGAAGATCTTCGTCATTGTTCACTCTGATGGCTTAATATTTAGCTTAAGACTTAAAACTAAACTGGAACATTTTCTTGTCATGGGAGTCTTTAATCCACACACCTGAACTTTGGACTGCTGAATAACTTACATAAAAACGAATGCACTCTTTTCCGTTCTGTGTCTTTCCAACTTTGTATGTTTAATTAATTATAAAAAAATACATTTTAACAATGATTCTATTTAGATCCTTATTTGTGGTTGCTGATAAGATTCATAGTCGACATTGGTTCATTTGGTCTTTTATTATTCTCCAGTTTACCATGACTGGTCAATTTTTTTTTAAAGAATTTGTCAAACAGCCCTTAACAGGTAATGTTGGCAACCCTTATTTCTGGCTGAACCATCTTTTTCCAGCAGCTGGATAACTTACAAGTGTTGGTTTCTGTAACGAGAAGTTTCAGCATTTTTTTGAATCCATGTTTACCAACCTCTGTGGGGCGCAGAGGCAGCCGGCTCTGGTCTCATCAAGACATTAAAAAAAAGGACTAAGGTCTCCCAATATTATTTTCCCCCTCGGATTAATTCGAAACAGAGAGCCCTCAAGCTCAGCCACAGAAAAACACAAACACAGTGGAAGCGGCTGTCATACAGACACAGCCCCCTGTACTCAGTAAATGTTTTAATTCTGATCATAACCCAAACATGGAGACATGATTAACAATGTTTTTGCAAAACTCTTCACAATAAATAAACTTTGTTCCTCTACATTGTGTGTGTCTTCCATTCATTCTAAGTGAGATATCCACAGACAGAGCTGGTACCTCTCCTCCCACATGCTGCCGCGGTGTCATTTTTTGACAGCCAGCAAGCCCCAACGCTTTTTCGCAGTGCAGCGAAAAAGGGGCGGGGCATGCCTTTGCTGTACATGCTGTCAACAATAGCATATAGGTACAAATCCTTTAACTTTTATGATAAAAATATCCACAAAATTGAACAAATGAATAGCTAATATAGATTCCTTGTATGGTCAGAAATGAACTTCTAAATAATTTCCAAATAGCATTCCAGACCCTGATTGACTATTTTTTTTCATTTGAATTCATGTTTATATAATTTGAAGTGGAAAAACATTCCTAAAATTACATTTTTTCTTAAACTATTATGTAAAGATTAAAAGTATTGCTTTTGTTTAAGCTGTTGAAACTTTACTGATGCTGCACCGCACCCACCAGATTTCTAAACCTGACAACTATGTAAATTGGGCTGTTAAACGAGTGCTCTCCTATCACCCATTAAAACCTATAATAAGGTTATTGTTGCAGTAAATCACTGTAGATATTGTCTTGTTATTGTACCCTCACAACAGAAGATGAATGTCGTGCTTCTTTGACTGAGAGCTGAGATCGGGCTTCTTTTGTCGTTGCCTAGCAACACCAAGTCACTAATAGCAGAGGAAGGATTTATTTTAACCACAGTGAAGTTAGTTTCCGGTTGGATATTCGACAGATTTCTGCCTTTGCAGTTAGTCGTGCCTCCGTTTGGATTTCATGGAAAACCTAGATTATATCACAAACTTCAATTTAAGAGATGGATCATTGGTACCATCCTGCTTTGGAGTCTAGAACCAATTAGATTTCTAAGAAAAAAAAAGTCCCCACTTCCTGTGTTAGTCATCTGATTTCCTTCATGTTCAGGTCCTCCACTAGAGGTTAGGAAGCTTGACAGTTTCAGCACAGTATTTTTTAGCTGTTACTAGGTCTGTGTTCTTCTGTGTCAAAACCTACTAATCTCAATAGCAGGAGAAGTCTCTTTATTTTCTCTCACAGTACTAATATTAAAAAATACATAAACATTGTGCCCCCATATTCTTCCTCATGTGTTTTAAAAGGGTGTAAAGGGTATAGAAATATGGAAAATATGGAAATGGAAAATACAAAGTCTCTCTGTTAAAAGGCATTTTCATCTATAGTTTTACATGCCGTGTAAATAATAAATGTCAAGACTGTATTCATCTAAATAAGAGTATTAGACTGTATCAAATTGCCACAAATTGCCACAAAATTAGTTTGATCTTTTACATATCGATTTGTAAACCAGGTATCGAGATGCGTATCAAATCATGTCAGAATGAAAGACACAAACCCTCCATGTTTTAAGTTGATTGTGAAATCTAGGTTCTGCCAGACCATAATGACTGCAAAGTGCAATTTTACATTAAACTAACTGCATCATGTTGGTATACAGCATAAACACAAACAATATGTTTCCGGATGGAGAAGTCTGAACTATGTTTGAGCCTCAAATATCATTTAAAATTTTGAGTTAATGACAAACGAACATAAGACAACAATTAAAGTCCCACTCCAATCATCTTTTGAGCTATTTTAAAATAATTCCTACTTGACTTTTTAAATTATAATAAAAAAATAAAAAAAATAAAAAACCTCCATTAGGAGTTCATTAGAAGTCCTCTTGCCTCTGAGTTGCGGCTTGGGATGGTTGGTGCGAGGTAAGCCCACCCCCACTTCCCATCATCCATCTGTCTACACATTCTCCTCTGCAAGCTTACAGCCCTTCATACTCCCAACCTGAGATTAAAAGTGCAACAAAAATGGCAAGCGATTGTGGAGCTATCCAGCCAGTTGAGCCAGATACCAATTTAAAGGAGGAAAACACAGACATACATGGATCTTTTTGTCTGCAGGTGGATGATTCATGGAGCAGAGCATGGAGCTTGTGGCTCGTTATTGGTCTTATGTCACACCTACAAGCTTTTTCCAACTGCATTTTTTTCATCTGCTCCTGACTCACAATGATTTGAAATGAGAATACGGGTGTGCCAAAACATCAATTTTGCGGTATTTAGTCCTGTGATCTTGATCCTTGATCTTTTATTTTCATTTGAAGAGGCTGTAAAACTGAATAAAAAAGTGCAAAATCAAACAGCAAATAAATTTAATTGTTTAATATTTGTTCTGTTTACAACAATTTTGCACTAAGTAGTGGCACTGCTGTTCATGTTTACTATCTTTAACACTGAATTTTACAGATAATCCAAATTCAATTAGTGTCAGTGCTTCAAAGACAAAGTATGACTGATTCCAGCAATGTTGCACAAAAGTGTATTATTTGTTGTAATAAATAAGACACAAGTTGTTTAAATTATGATTGTGTTCAAGTTAATAAAAAATAAATGGGGATATGTAAATATATATGGGGATACGTTTTCCCCCAAAAAATCTCTTCCTCTATACAATGTGAGTTATTAGAGATGATTTTTTTTTTTTTTTTACCAATTATCGCGATATCATTGATATTGCAAGACGTGTATCCCTCTGTATCGTTAGGTACCCAATGATTCCCAGACCTAATAAAGAATTACTCAGAAATGCATTTTTAAGCTTAATTATCTTTGTTTATGTTTTCATGAGAAAATAACACAATAACATATTAAAAACTGTTTGAAAAACGAGACAAAATCATTAGTCAATGCAACAATTATTAAAAAAAAAAAATGGTCGGCATTAGGACCCATGTGCGCGGCTGCCTGCAGACACCGGTTGATGAGATGCTCCACTCTGCATTACATCTCCAACATCCAGACAAAGAGCGCTTTACCTGTTCATGATAGAGCAATTTAAGTTCAACGTTGCAGTGGACTGCCACATTACAGAGCCCAGGGTGTGTTTTATCTGTCTGTTTTTGTCTGAGCGTGTCACTCCGCACCGTGGCAAGGAGAAGACTCGACGCTTGTCTCCCGGTCGACAACCATGAGCCAGAGGTTCACGGTCTCCAAGAGCGACGGCGACCCGCGCCCCACCGACATCCAGGGCGAGGTGAACCAGCTGTTCGAGGGGGACGAACCTCCGAGCAGCAGCGCCGCGGAGACGGAGGCAGCCGCCGGGGCAGAGGTGGTGGTGGTGCTGAAAGGTAGGAGGAGACCCTCACGCCGGTTTCTTCAGGGATGTTTGTTAGCTGTTGGCTCCAAGCTAGCATTCCAGACACCTGTGTCTTATTCTGTCAACTCACGTTTCTTCGCTTCAGTGTATGGAATCTCTATTAACCACACCGGGTTTTTGATCTTTAGTTGTCAAAAAGCAAATAGTCGAAAAAGCAAGGAAATAATTCATGCATTTTAATAGAAATTGAATTATTTCCAGATGTTTTTGCAGATATTTTGACAGCTTTGTTGTCGATTGTGTTGTGTCCTTTTACTAGTAGCCTATGCGGTATATTGGTGCAACGTGTTTATTTATTTATTTTGACTGGAGGTATCACACATGAGATTGGTTTACATGAGGAGTAAAATAAATGTGATTGTTTAAAAACAATATATTAAAATGAATGGTTTTTATTTTAGTTATTCCTAAAGGTGTTTATTTGTGTTTATTTATTGTAACACGAATAAAAATCAGATTAGTTTTTACCTAACAGATGAATTCTGATCCTGAAATTCACCATTTGTTTTTCCTTCAAAGTAAACATTTGTTGTTGTTTTTATACCAAAATTCCTTCAGGTGGTTTTAGTGTAAGAACTAATTATTTATCAATCATCATTTTATGTCAACATTGTTTTTTTAAATTCCAAATTAGTTATTTATGTTTGTTTTATTTCAAGCATATTATAACTTCAGCAACAAATGAATTAATACTCTCACTTAAAGCAATAATCGTTTATTCAGTCATCTAATCCTTTTTTATTTAATGGAAAAAAATCTTAATTTGACAGAACTTAGGAAAATAATAAGTTCTATAAGGAGATTGGTAGAAGTTGTCACTTATGAAAGCCTACTGCTTAATACCTATTCAACTTTGACACAGAAAATAAAAATTATATTAATAGCAGTTTATCAATTAATACTAGGCATTCACTAAACATTTTATACATGACTGCCATAACTCTTCATAATTCTGTTATAATACATTTTTTGTCTTTGGTAGAGCTTTGTTTCATCAGATATCAGGCAAAATAATATTTATCTGTACTCCAAGCTGACTCACTTAAAAATATGAAAAAAGTCTACAAAAAGTCTATAAATATGGGGCCCTAAATGTAAAAGTTCAAATTTGAGAGTTTTGTCAAAATTAATAAACTTTTCCAATATATGCAGCCTTTTTATTACCCTTAGGTTAGAATTTATTAAAAACGAATGTGTTATGTTTTACATTTTAAAGCACATTGAGATGGTGACAATAAAAGTTTAAAATAAATGTTAAAATTAAATGCTAAATATATACATTTTTTGTGTTAAATTACAATTTAAAATCAAATTTTAGATCAAAATTTCAATGTAAACAATATATCAAGGTTTATGTTAGAAATAACTTAAAATAAACTCAAAATTTTAATATTTAAATTCAACTTAAATCTAAAGTTAAATGTTGAATCTAAATATTTAGCAATATGCTAATTTGGCCGCACCCATCAGACAATGCTTTAAAAGTCGGCCACGCCCACATCACTGTGCAGAGAAACACTACAATCTTTACAATCATTGGTTTGTTATTGTGCTGATTTTGCTCCCTGCTTTTCCATTAAAAAGACATGACTTTCTGGGTGGATGGAGTGCCTCTGCCCCAGGTGGAGGAGTATAATATTGAGTGTTGTTCACGAGTGAGGGGGGATTGATGGGTGGATTGGTGCAGCATCCGCAGTCATGCGGTCTTTGTGCCGGGGGTTGACTCAGTGAGCGAAGCTCTCAATCTACCTGTCAATTTTTGTTCAAACTCTCATCTGCAGCCATGAGCTCTAGGTTGTGATCAAAAGAATGACGTCCTGGGTAAAAGCACCGGAAATTAGTGGTAGTGGAATAAGGTGGCTGGGTTCTCCATTAGAGATAGGTGGGGAGTTCTGTCACCCTGTCAGAGCTCAGAGAAGAACTGTTACTCCTCCACTTTGAGTGGAGCCAGTTCAGATGGCTTGGGGATCCAATCCAGTCCTGAATACCTTTCTGGGGACGTCTTCTGGTCACCAACTCTGTCAACATTAGTCACACAGTGCTAGCAAGGAGTGGTTCCTTTGTAGGGTTGCTCCTCCTTCCTGGAGGCTGAGGGACAGTGTTTTTTTTTTCTTATTGTAGTCTTCAAAGACTCACTCCAATCATCTTTTGAGGTATTTTCACTGACCCACACATTTGGTTTGACAGAGAGTTTTAAGCTGGATGCCATTTTTGGGACAAACCTGTATTTATCCAGACTAGGGTCCGAGACAGGGAGACCCAGACTTAGATCCCCTTGTGGATACATAGTAAGTGTGGAGGGTTATGCCTAAGAGCCATAGACCGTGTAATCAATGGACTATCTCCTCCCCTCTCGTAGTCCAAATAGGAAGTACTCGCTGGTTGCAAGAAGGCCAAAGTCCCATAGACTTCCATTGAGAAATAGACAGTTATTACTCAGTCATTCTATTTGTCAGAATAGCCATTCTTGCTTGATGCATTCTTCTTAATACAACCTTTCTTTAATTTTTTTTTAGATATTGTTTCTTTAGTGGAAGTTATTCAAGATATAAACTGATCAGTCAGATGCCTCAGTAAAAGCATGTGGTGCCCGTTGGTTCCACCTCGAACATTTGATTGACAGATTCCTCCCAGCTGCTTTCAGTGGGAGGGGTGTGGATTACGAACAAGCTCACTCATGATTGGCAACAGTAATTCTCCTTAAAAAACGTGACTCAGACTGACTGGGACTAATCGCTGTCAACGGGTTGCAATTGGTTGCAATATGGCGGTAGACGTGTCAGAAAGTGATGGTAAGGTAAGGCTTTTCCAATGGTGACATCAAAACCTTGTTATGTCCAGTTTATATAAATGTCTATGCTAAGAACCCACACTGGATGCAACTGGGCCCACTGAGAAGTGAACCCAGGTGTTCTGCGCATCAACCATCTGAGCCATCCATCAGTAATAACATTTAGATTAGGGAGATTGGCAAATTTGTTGATAATGTGGTTCTCTTGTTTTATAACAGTCAGATGTTTGGCAGCACTGTTCTTAACAGTGACAAGAGGATGAGGGGCAGTGGGGGAAAAATTTGGAACTTGTTACAGGAAATGTGTTGGAGGTTAGCAGAGACTTCCCCAAAACCATATGAGGCAACATGAAGTTAGATACCTTACCTTCTTAGGACTTGCTTGATTAATCAATGCAATGATGAATACTTTGGAGCAATGACCATGGAGCTTTTTGAAACTGATAAACTGTTTGCGTTTTGTAATGTTCTAAGGCTTTAAATGTTGTTTTTCCCCCCACTACAGATCAAATCTCTTTCTCTGCACTATGTAAGAGACTTGTTGGTGAAGAGGTGAAGTTACCTAACCTGGCATAGAAATTCTTGCCACTCAAGTAGGAGGTGAAGCATTCAGTTTTTCAATATTCACTCTTTACAGGGAAGTCTAATGGGACCTAGGTGATTCATAGTATCAAATGCGGCACCAAGGTCAAGTAAAATTAGGACTGAGTGTACACTAGCGTCAGCAGAGAGAGGTTGGGAGTTTATACTCTGTAGAGCCGACTCACTGCTGTGCTGAGATCTGAAACCAGACTAAAATTCACACAGTACGCTATTTTGCTGGCGGTGATTGTGAGACCATGACCTTCTCCAAAACCTAGGACAGAGAAACGTGTTTTGAAAAGGAAACCATGGTGATTAATTTTTTTTTTATATAATTTTTTTTAATGGAATATTTAAACCAAGAATGATGATAGACAGTATAGCAAGCATGAAGTTTATAAATGTGCTGAAATAAAAAAAAATCAAATTGAACTTTTTTATACAGCACTTTTCTTGTTGCAAAACACCTAAAAGGGCTTCACATAAAATACATAAATAATAAAATTAACAGGTCGTGCTGAAGAGGTCGTGGTGTGCTCGGTGAAAGACTGGGTTACATATTGTTAAGGTGTATTCTTATATATTGACAAAATACAAAAACAATTCATGTTTCTATCTTTATCATGCTGAAACTGTAAAATGAAAAGCATGAATTTGAAGTTTTTTTGTTGTGACAACCAACAGCAATGCATGGTGAGATTTAGTGGCTTTTCCTCTTGCACCAAAGTTGATGATTATATCCTCCAGCTGTAACAAATTGGGCTCGACTTCCAAAATGGAACGCACGAGACGTCACTACAAGAAATTTAATCTATTCTTGGAGTTAAAAACGCCTGTGTTAGATATAACCATTGGCTCTGGAGAGAAAGGGTCTAACTTGGGCAATGTTTCTTTGATGGCAAAAGGCAGCATTTGTAGCTTGGTTTGCGTGTCCTTTAAAGATCTGCATCAAAAATCTCAAAAAGACTTTATTGCTGACTTTCAAGTTATGATTAGATAAATAAATACTCTGATACTCTCTCAGTATCAGAACCAAGAATTAAAATATTTGTTTTGTCTCGATTGAGCTTTAGAAGGTTCTTTCCTGTCCATGTTTTAATATCTAAAATATAGCTTAAACAGTCATCAATGTTAAAGACATTTCTCAGCATGGTTATGAAAACAGTATGTTGGAAATAGATCAAGAGCTTAGTTGGAAAAACATATTTCAGGTAATGGCTTGAAATAAAAGCCTTGTCTAGCTTGACAGGTGTGAAGGGTCATGGGGTCGTCAGTTCACAGAAGATGTTAACTACTGTATGCTTTCAAGAGTTGAGCATAGAAGAGCAGGTAGTGTTTAATAATTAAAGATTGGCAGAGGAAACGGTAGTAACAGAGGTTTCTATAATGCTGATGCCAGGTGAAGGCTTCAGGGAAGTCTTTGGTCATTTTGAAATGTCAAACAACATTCAGTGAAAAGAACTTTGTGGAACAGATTGCAATGTGGGATGTTTTTAGGTTTGGTTAGCTTTGAAGGGGATACTTTCCAGTGATTAATACAACCCTGCTATGCTTCACGTACCTGATAACCTGATTAGTGTTTAATTTCTTCCCAGAGTTTTGTGTTATGTGTCAAGAACCAATATTCTTATAAAATTTATTTTTTCTATCTTGATCCATGTGTATAAAATCAGGGCTTGCTTTGCATACGGCCACTCTCATTTAGTATGAACCATGTGCTCCCAAAAAATACTGAACTAAAACAGAACCTGCTGAGAAAACATTGGCTGTCTGCAGCCCTGGATGTGCAGGTCTAATTGCACCTATGGTTACCATAGAAACTCACATTAATGCCTTCTCGTCTGATATATGGCAGTGCTCTGACAAATACCTACTATTACAGGAGCTGACCTCTGGGGAGGGAATAAGAGCTTGGGACTACTACTTCAACAAGCTTTATTATTTATTTTGCTAAAAGGCTTGGTGGTCCATTTTATGCCTTTAGCTACTTTTGAGCAATTAGGTGATATAAAATGTCCTCTCAGCATTTTTTCCCATCAATGACTAAAATCAATTCTCTTGGTAAATGAGAAGTGATTGAATCTATAGCATTTGTGTTTTTTTTTTCAAAGACTCTACTCCCATTTCATTATGTGATTAAAGGTAACGTACCTTTGCTCAAACACTTTACTAAAATATGAAATGTTTTGACAGTCAGTACTTGTTACTATAACAAAAAAAAGAGGATCACACGACATTTTACAATATTTTATTAAATGTTTTGATACAATAGCTGAGGCTTTCTGGTGTTTTTTTAAATTAATTATTTGTGCATTATATATGTGTATGTTTTGTATTTCTATTTGGCACTGACATCACGGTTAATTAAACCTGATCTAACAATTAAGACTTTTCCAACTTTTACATTTAGACATTTCCATTTAGACTTTTCCATTTAGACTTTTCCATTTAGACTTTTGCATTTAGTTTTTTGCATTTAGTTTGTAAAGTAAGAGCCATAAGTATGAAAAAAACAATGAGATCGAGCAGAACTATAAAAAGCAAAACAAAACAAATATTACAGCAGGACCACAATACAATTGATGTGGGTGGTGATCATTTTGTTCACACTGAGTACACCACTTGAATCAAAATTGAATCCAATTTGTTCTTACAAGCAGTGAATGACTCCATAACTTCAGCAGTTGTCTCCACACTCTCTCCAATCACTTCTCTCATTCAAACTTGACTATCTGGATCAGCTTTCCGCGCACAGAAACCAGTTCTTTTTAGGCCATCCATTAGCTTCTTTTGATTTTTTTTTGTTTTTTTTTTTTGTTTTAATAAATCATGTTTCTTTTTTGGGATGAATAAAACAGAAATCTATAGAGAAACTAATATTTTCTCAAAATGTGATTTTCTTTTTTTTTTATATATATATACTTATAGCGGGCCCTGCGACGGACTGGCGACCTGTCCAGGGTGTACCCCGCCTTCGCCCATCAGCAGCTGGGTTAGGCTCCGGCAAGCCCGCGACCCGGAAAGGGAAGAAGCGGACAAGAAGATGAATGAATGAATACTTATAGCAGATTATAACAGGAGGTCGCATGACTTCCTTTCAAAAAAGAAGATATCCTGTGCCGAAAAAGATAATTTCAGTGCAGATAATGTACTGGTATGAAAAGTCTTAAATAATGCAAGACAAAAATGGCATTTCTCTCTTTAAAGCTCAGGTCCACTTTGGTGAACCGTGATCCTTTTTCTACTCATTACTTCTGTTAACCTGATCATAAACATTACTTCATTGGTTTATTATCTAGTAGATAAAATATACAAAGTTGTTTGCAAACTTCAGCTGCTGAGAAGTTATCAATAGCAAAGACAAATGCTTTGGAGTGGCTTAATAAGTCCTGTCTTACGCTGAACGCAGAGAAGACAGTTACTATATACTTCTCTAACAAACAAGTTTAAACTGTTCCTCCTAATGTCTATGTAGGTAGTCGTAGGATTGGGAATGTTGCTGAGTTTAAATATCTAGGTGTCATTTTAGACCCTATGCGTAACTTCAAAAATCATGTTAAAAAGATAAGCACTGTTCTGAAATTTAACATCGCCAACTTTCAACATATCAGAGACCTGTTATCATTTCAATGCCATGATCATATTGTATCTTTTATATTGCATTACATCATGGTCTCAGGCTACCGTAATCGTCCTAAAACCTGCATAATGAGGTTCTGAAAATTCTCAACAAGAAATCCAGGCGTTACTACCATTGTTTTATTCTGGAAAAACATATAATACTAAGTTTTGATCAGGTACTGATTAGGTACTCTGATATCCGCCTGGTAGATTAAATGTTGCATGACACTACCCCACCTCCTCTTAAGAACTTTATACAGCCATGCTCTCAGCTCAGGGGCCGAGTGTTGAGGTCTGTATCCAGAGGTGACTGCAGTGTTCCTGAAAGAAAATCTACTTTCTCTCGGTCGGCCTTTTCCTGTGGAGCTGTCAAGGAATGGAATGAACTTCCAACAAATCTCAAGAACATAGCAGACTTCCGCTGTTTTTTGCAAGCTGCCAAAAAATTAATTCTGGAGCATCAATCTTGCTCACATTAACAGGCTGGTATTTTTCCATCAGATGTTCCACTGATATACACATCATGTGATGGCTATCAGAGAACCAGACCATTGGTGTAGTTGTTTTATTATAAATTGTAATCATGCTTATTTTTGTTTTATTGTTCTGTTTCAATATACATTGGTAAATGTGTTTATATTGCATTTGTTTTATAATCTGCTTGTTAATGGAGGGATAAAAAAGACCCCATGTGGCTCCGGAGCCTCAGGTTGGAGACCTTTGAGCTAGGTTGACAATAAGGATATTATAGATGTCGAAAAGGCTTAAAGGACCGCCGCATCTAAAGTAACGAACACCTATTTGAGCTGGAATTTATTGAAGACAGGACACAGCTGGAAGATATATGGTATTCTGCATTTGAAATGAAAGTTTTTTTTGCTGATCACCACTGGCTCAGTGGAGAAATCGAGTGTTGTGTTAGTCTGGGTTTGGGGCTGTCAGAGCAGACTCTTCCTGGAGGGAGCTGTTGGCATCGTGCTTACGTCAGCACGTCAAAATTTCTGCTTTGAGATTCTTTGTAGAAAGGAATGAACAATAAAATGCATTTAAAACATAATAAAGTAGAATGTTCATGGTAGGGCCCCTTTAAGCAGACCAAAAGCAGGGTTACCGATCAGCATTGGTTAATGTTAAGTGAGCCCTAAGACAGAATGTTAAAATTATTCACTGGTCTTATCAGTCATTTGATTAAAGTAATTTTTCCTTAAAGAATCAATGGGGCATAATAGTGCTCATGTTTATATATTTGCTACAATCATTATTAATTGGGGACCTTAGATTTGTGTTTGTTCCTTTGTTAGCTGTTGGACAAGGACATCAATTTTTGATTCTATCGCCCTTCATCTTGTTTTTATTGATCCTGAGGGACGTGTGATCTCTCTTGGCTCAGTCAATGTGGTTGATGATGCCAAGAAGGAGCCGTTGCTGAGACTGCCTCTAACGGCCTCTTTAACCTTGAAGTTGCGGCCATCCTGTTGTTATGTACTTTATGTGTAACTCAGTTGAGTGTGCTCTTCACGGATGCAGTATAAGCTGTGATTAGTTTCTTTATACTTTATTTTTTGCTAGTAAATTTTCTATTTGCTCACTGAAAGGAAACAGATTTTTGAATAGACTGAATTTATGATTTTTTTTCCTGCAACTTCATGTGAAAATATTAAATTGAACTTTAGTAATATCACAAGGATATATTCCAGCTTTATAAGGTTATCAAAACAGTCGGCTCACTGGAAGAGAACGTCAGTGTACATAAGAAAACATGCAACAAATTGTTTGTTGTGGAGACCCAGTTTTTTTTTTTTAGTAGTGCAATTATATAAACCTCCAAAGCATTATACTTTCATTGCACACACTAAATCTTAATCAGAAGGTTACATGAAAGACACACCATTTTACTAGTCTAATTAGGTAAAAAGTTGCTTTTTTGAGAAGTGGATTCATGATAAATCAAGATATAAACAGTAGTGCAGACAAAAATCAGTTTTTCTGTTTGCATGCATGTATGTAGCTTGTTCTTTGTGTTTAGCCTTTTGTAAATTGTGTTAGTTGGCAGTTTAAAATAAAGTTATGTTAGATAGAAGGACACAGATGAGTGTGTTTTTGACATGATTTATTCCATGAGATCAGACAGAAGAAGACACAGATTGTCCTGCAAAAATGGTGGTTAGTTTCCAAACACCACTCAAACAGCACTAAACATTGAAACTTTAAGGGGCAGTCAGATCCTACAAGAATATGCTAAAAACACAACTTTTAGTAAAATGGGTGATTACGTGTTGTAAAACTTTTGGCAGGTTGTGTACGTTCTGTCTCTTGTGGTATGTATTTCTCAAACTGTATTTTTTTTTTTTTTTGCAGAAAAGGAGCTATTGAATGCTGATCTAGAAACATATAAACGTTCTGGTCAACAGCATTGCAGGAAAGAAGCTTGCTAAACATGTACTGTTATGATACCGATCTTGTAGGGTGATGAGAAATGACATCAAGCAGACGGCAGAGGGCAGTCAGTTTACTGTTTAAAAAAAGGGAACAATTTTGCATGTGAATGCGTTCAAGCTTTTGTTGATGGTGCCATTGGTTTCATCCTAATGTTAAGATAAAATGTATTACTTGCTTAGGCTTCATTAGAATATTTGTGTTTTTTGCTTGAACAGAAAATGTCTGAGGAAAAAAACCCAGCCAGCTGAGCCTGTGAATTTAATTGCTCTGCAGTAACTTACATGCACTTCCTTGCTAAAACAGCAGGGGGCAGTTTTGTTCTTTGGTATGTTAAGATGATCATATACATTCTCCCCCAGTCTGATCTGTGTGCTTAGAAAAAAAAGCCCAAATATGATTGAGTAATGAGGAATCTAATGAATTACACAACAGTCCTTGTCGTCTTTATGACGAAAGAAGCTTGTAGAGCACATGGCAGGAGATGTGAAGGCGTGAGTGTGCTTTCATGTTTTCCGAGGATGAGAGCAGGAACAGCACCATGCTGACAGAGAAGAAATTAGGGAGACACGAAGTATAAACCTCCCTCAGCCCAGAAATCCTTGTGCTGTTATGTAACGGTGTCAGCAAGCACGGGGCGGCGTGTGTGTGCGCGTCTGTATGCGTGTGACTGTGTGGTGGGTTGTAATTGATAGAAAGTGACAAAATCCTCCTCACATGCAGGCAGGCTGAAGGGCAAACCTCTGTGACATTAACACGGGAGGAACAGAGGGGGGAGAGAAAATTGGCAGGGAGAGGTGGAGCATCCTTTCAACTTCTTCTCACTGTGACACCTCTATCACAGGTCTGCACATCCCCTAAAACAAATACTTTCCTCGGTACATAAGCTATTCTGGAGTCGTAAGAGAACACTCTTGTCTGGTTTCTTTGTGTTCCTGATTATTACCATTGTTAAGTCAATTTATTTGCTTGGAAACACCTTGAGGATGCCTACATCCTTATTGAGCTTCTGCTGCATTTTTATCTTAGCCAAAAATACCAGCTATGCTACTTAACTAAGGTTGTCAAAAGCTGTTCTGATCCATTCACTTCTAATGAAACAGGAGTATTGTTTTTTACTTTTGACGCATATTTTGCATAGAGACAATGCCTCGCATTGTCATATTTCAACAATAGATTCTGAAAAAGGTGGTGAAGGCTTTATTGATTTTGTCGGTAGCATTTCATGAATACAAAACCCTTCCAGTCACATTTCTTTTTTAGTTCTGCCAAAATTTAATTAAAAGTAAATTAACTTGTGGCATTATGTGTACAAGCTTTACCTAAAAACTATAAATGATGTTGTCTTGCATAAAACAGCATAACCGTTTTCCTTGTCTTTGTCTTTTCTTCTTTCATTTAGCCTCCCAGTAAATGAGCTGTATTGTGTGTTTGAGTTTCTACTGAACTAGTCACTGTCAGGGAATCTAGATGTTACTGGGGATTTCATCATCTTGAATTTATTCAGTAGCTCGGTGATTTACGTTCGACTCAGCCCCATCAGGATTTTAAAGCAGCCAATCCTCCCATGCATGACTGCTCTCCTCAAAGTGAGCAGCTGACCTCAACAGGACAGGTCACTGAACTTTGCTGTGCTGGAAGGTTTGTCAATTAAATTGGAAGTAAAGAAATGATTCTTTAATTTTTGTTTTTAAGTAAGGTGACATTTGAGCCAAAGATAAGATTTTTGTTATGCAATTGTGATTATTTTTTGTGTATGTGTGTTAAATTTGTGAGAGTTCAAGCTCCATCCACTGCTACATATCCACATACAAGGCGACTGAAGCAAGAGAGCAAGAGGCCCTGAGATGCAGGTCATGGACCCCCATGGGGCTTGACTGGTATTCAGGAATTATACCAAGCCATCCGGTCCCCCAGGACTGCTGCACACTGAGTACTGAGTGCTCTGTGAGCCTCTGACTCACTCCAGCTGGGAAACACTTTAGACAAGAGATTGTACTGGCATCTTTTAAATTAGAAAAGGTTAACCATGAAAGAAGGAATGTGATGAGTTGCTACTAGGTAGCATATTTTTAATTATATTCTCTTGATTTAAATATTGTTTTGTGAATTTTAACCATATTTATTAACTGGTTTCCAAAGCACTGCAATAAGAACATGGGTGAAGAATGAGTGAGTGACTCACTGGAGCTGTTTTATATCTTCATCTTCTTGTGGGTTGAGTTGGAGGTATGGCATGTTCATCAGTGCAATAGTGCCAAACCAATAAAGGAACTCCAGCTCTGGCCAGAGTGGGATAACATTTCTAAACCTTACATGTTTAGCTGAAACAAATGCTTATAAAAGTCCAACACAAGAAAATGTGAATGCTTCATTAGTCCACGGTGGGAAATTGCTTTTTGTCTCAGGTGCTCCTCTATTATAACTTTGCATTACAACTGTCTACACATCTAACACAAACAAATGTAATGTAGATCTCCACATCTCTTTAGGCTGAACATTGTCTTAGTTATTGCAGCATTAACAATGAAGCTTGAAACATTGGTCATTTGCAAATTGTAAGCTATAAATGTTACTGCTCAATGGTAAAAAATATGTTTTGTGTCACTTGAAGACCAGATTAACAAGTTGATTTAAGCCTTTGGTTGGAGGAGCTATAAAGTTTTATTGCTAAAGGACAATATACACTTTTCACACTTGTTGGTAGAAATATATTTGTTGCAATATTTCAGTAATCAGATCAGAGAGGCTGTTTCTCCCACTAGCACATTTCTAGGTTTCACTGCCATTGCCCACATCAGCAAGTCTCTCAGCAAAACGATGGAGTCTCTCTGAGCGGACACCCTCCTGTACCCTTCAGTCTGAACTGACAGTAGATGCATTATCATAAATGAAATCCAGACCCCATCTCTCAATCTGTAGTCAGCCTTTAACCCTTTTAGAGGTGCCATTTTGTGACTACAAATGGTCACAAATGGCTCTAGTTTAGTAGATATGCTGTTGCTGTTTTACGTTCATTCATAAGAAGGGTTTTTAGACACTTTACTAAGTAATAGTTTATGGTTCTGGCTCTGACTGTGTAGCAATCAATCACAAACAATCACATCTAACCACCATCTTTATTTCTTGACAGGTTGCTTTTAGAAACAGTTTTAAGGCAGGAAACATTTTTACTCCAAAGTTCAACTTTGGAGAGAGACACTCCCAGTCCTCAAATACTCTGTGATGTCTTTTGGTAACAGCAGGGGCTGTCAGAGCAAAAACTAATTGTATGATAAAATACCACAATGGAGCACATTCACAGACAGGTGCTCTTTCTTTCCAGCGTTCTTTTTTTCATCTTTCCTTTCTGCTTCCTTTCTTGCTCTCCTAACTCACCCTCTCACCTATACACCTTTTCTCCCTTTGGTTTTGGTGCATTGCAGTGGCCTTACCATTATATCGGAGACACAACAGCCTTGGCAAAATACCCAAAAGAGGTCTCCCTTTCAAACACGCCTTTCACAGAACCCCACACCAACATGGTCTTACACATGCCTTCACTTTTCTTTTTGCCCTAATTTATTTGCTCTTTTAAAATTAATTTTAAGTTTACAGAAAGGTAGATGCAAATCCTAGTAAATGAGCCAAACAACCAGACTGTCTACCACGAATACTCTGCATGTACAGTCATTTTAAATAAAAGGAACAAGCATAATCCTTTGGTGTTATTTTTTCTTTGGAGAACTTATTTCTATGCATATACTACAGTCTTAAATGCTTCTCAACTTGTTGTAAAACAGCTTATTCTTAAATGATGGGTAGCTCTATTCATTTTTGTACTTATAAAGAAGTTCTACATATTTTTAAGTACATTTATATGTGTTTGTGTCTGAGGCATTAACCAGCTTCATTATGAGAGATGTCTGAAATTGTTCTATAAAGCCCCAGAGATAAAGCAATGCAATAACTACTCTTTAATAAGTGAAAAAAAAAAACAATGGGGATTAGACTCTGGAACTACTGTTTCACTTTCTGCTGCTATCTGGACCAGAATCTGGTGAGGCAGCAGTTTCCACAGGAATGCCCAGATCTCTCTCTGGGACCTCTTCCAGCTCTTCTGGGGAAATCAAGGGATTCTCAGGTTGGTCAAGAGTTATAATTCTTTTAAAGTGTAACGAGCTTCCCATGGGGTCTTCTACTGGTTGGACAGCTCAGTAACGCCTCTCCGGGACGGCATCCAGGTGGCATTTTTGACATATGTCTAAACCACCTCAACTGGCAGCTCTACATATAGGTTAAAAGCCCAAATGTGTAATTTTCCCATATCAAATTCCCTTCATAAGGTCTTCCATAGAAAATAGCAGGGGTGTGTTTTGGCAAGAGCCTGGCGATACGATATTTACCCGATATGTGTCTCACAATATGATACATATAGTAATATATCCCAAGACTGTATACAGAAACATTTTTCACTTTTATTTTTTTAAGAGCATGACTTAGAAAAAAAACTACCCGAATATTAATACATCTTTCATTTTCAAAATATTGTAAAATTAATTTTACTTAATGATCTCAACATTAAGCACTGCAACTGTATACTGATCCTGGCATAGAGTTTTGGTTCAGTACCCATTCCAAGAAAAACTAAGTAGTACATGTCTCATAAAAGAAGCTGTGAGGCTGACTTAACATTTAACACAAGGTGGTTTTCATGAGATTCTCCTGTTGTTGTTTTGGTTGCTGTGTCAAGCTGTTCAAAGAGACTCAGTGTCTTGTGCTACCAACTTGGGGGTTTGGGTGGAAAACAAAAGTTAGATGCTGAAGGACACTCATAAATAATTAGCTAAATATCGTCTTGTCAGCAGTTTAAATTGGTACAATTATTGGCAAACAAAGTATTGCGATATGTCGCCAAAACAAGTCCCTGCATCCCTTGAAAATAGGATCTGGAGGATGGTTCAGGCTAACGGCTATTTATTCACCAAAATTGAATTTTCTTGTGCTGTAGTACTGGTGTCTCTCTCTGAGACCAAGGGGATGGACTCATTGACCACCTGGTGACTGGCTCAGCTGGGGGTAACCTAAAGGAGCCATATGGATCTGCCTTGCTATGGACGCTTTACCAGCAGTCAGCAACTGTGGCATTTGTTTAGGTTTGGGAATTGTGTCGCAGTCAAAGGGCTAAACAAATGCCACATGAGTTTGCTTTGACTGTTTAACTGCAGTCGGCATCTGAGGCATTTGTTTAGGTTTGGTAATTCTCTGGCAATTTCAGGCATAATAGTGGAAAAAAAACAAAATTTATAAGAGACTGGTTTGCTTCACTCTAAAGTAGGGCTGCCATAAACAAATATTTTAATAGTCGACTAATCACTTATTATTTTTTCCGATCTTTTGACTAATCGGGTCATCCGCAAAATTTATGTAAAGCACACATCGTAATCTTCATTAGCTTTAAACTAACTAAAAATAAAGACAACGAAGATGATAGTTTTACTGAATCGTGCAGCCTCTGTCCTTCAATAGTTTCTGGCATTAAAACAAGATTAAACCAAATGAGGTCGGCATCTGAAACAGGGAACAATTTTTCACAAAAGATAAAGTTTTGGGCTCACTGACTCAAATATAAAAAAAAGTGGTTTATTTATTTTTTTGCTGAATGCTCACAACTTTGTTCAAGTTTTACTATACTCTGACTGAGGGGTGGCCAAACCATGTCCCTTTGTTAAGGTACAGGCAGTAAGTCTGCATTGGGAGTTTGTTTTTGTTTTTTTTTTCCAATATTCTAGCATGATTTCCAAGTCGGATAGCCATTTTTCCGATTAAAATGACACCACATGAATGCAGCGTTTCCCTTACATGGAGTTATTCACCCATCAACCCGTTGGTGAAAATGGCACTAAAATAAGAACAAAAAAACATAGATTTGAACTGAAAACTCCAAAATGTTCTGCTTTAAAGTAATTTTCAATCAAGATTAAAGCATGTTTTTCTCCAGATCCCGTGTTATTTCTTTCTTTTACAGGTATATTACCGGAACAAGCCACAAATCTGCTCCTGGTCCGGCCCTTCAGTCAAAGTTTAGAACCCTTTCTGGCCCACGAGTAGGAAAGTTTGCCCATCCCTCCTCTGACTCCATATAATATAAAGTATTGACTAATTGACTATTACATTAGTTTCTGACTATTTTAATAGTTGATTAGTGGTCAATTAGTCGACTAATCGTGGCAGCCCTACTCTAAAGACTGCAGCTTTATCTATTGTGTATTTTTGTTCTGTGTTGCTGTGACTTTCAACTGGTCTTGACACATATTTGACAGAAAGTTATTAATAGTCTTTAACTTCATCTCAACAACAGAAGTATCATTCTGATTGTTTTTCACACGTGCAGTACAATTAAAAGCACAATAGCTAACTATTGCTGCAGAAATTTAATCAAGGCCAATTTGAAGCATGTTTTTATCTGGACATACCTGTGTACAGGCTGCACTCTCATTTGTGAAAATCCACAGCCAAGTCTGATATTTAGAATTTAATGTTTGCATTATGTAACTCTTTTGTCTTTCATGCTTGAACTGCTCTCCAGGCAAGTGAATAGTTTATTAATGAAAAGACTGCAGGATTGGAAGGGGTGGCGACTCAGTACATAAACATTATTAGAAGCAATCATTTACACTCCATTGCACATGTTTGTGTTTTATGCCTATCTACACCTCCTAAAAGTGGCATTTTGAATCAAAGTGGTGTGTGCCTTAAATTTATGTGTGTGCGTGCATAAATGTGTGCATCTTTGTGCGAGTGTGTGCGTTCCACACTTCAGTTTTGTAAATTATCTGAATTAACTTAAACTGAATTGAAAATACACAAGGGTTTATTTTCCCTGACAGTTATTTTGCGCTCCACCAAATGGTTTTGTTGGAACATTTGTCATATTTGAACCTCTGAGGCATCGACAGAAATCTATAATGCAGCACACTGTAATTAAATTTTTATGGCAATATAACAATCTAAGAGGTGGCACAAGGATAACATGTTGAGGAATTTGACTTTTTTGTTGACTTGTGTAGCTTACTGCTGTACACTCAAGTTTTTGCTGGGAAGATTTTTACCATCACTTTTGGTTGTAGTTTTTTTTTTTCTTTTTCATTTTTTATTATATTAGATTCTTTTTGGTCAGAGCTCTATCATTGTGTTCACAGAGAAAATTATACAAAGTTTCAAATGTTGGGGTTGCCAGTTTGAGTCCGAAACATAAATATAATTATACATTTGTTCGAAAAACTCTTTATCCTCTCAAAAAGGGGACGAATTGAAGGTATATTTTTGTGAATTTCACTGTTTTGTTTTTAATGAATCAAACAACTTTTTCCGTTGTTAAGATGGGTTAAAATAATGGGAAAAATAAGAATGAATCAAATAATACAAGCTTGTTTGTCACTCTCCACTTTCCTTCATTTAGGAAAAGTAATATTCTGAGTATACCATATGTACGATTAATAGATGCAAATTTCATCTTGAAAAGCCAATATTTCACACTGTGTCTATGCTTATTTGATTTATTTTGTAGTTTTATAAACTGACCAATGAGGTGCCTCAGTAAAAGTTATTTATTTATTTATTTATTTATTTTATTGAACAGCCTCAGTAAAAGAATGTCGGACATTTGAAGCATTTGACAGATTCTCCTGAGCCCGCTTTCAAATGGTAGAGGGTAGAAAAGTTATCTTAGACCGACTCCGACCAATCACTGCTTACTAAAGTTACAGCATGGTGACGGTCATAACATGAAAAAATGGCAAATGAATTGACTTGACATTTTCTATAGGTGACACAACACTCACTCAAGCCAGTTCTCATATGCAATCGATGCTCCTCACGGAGTTTAAATATAGGCTAACAGCAATGCAGTGTGTGTTTTCTTGACAAAATACCCCAAAAATCCTTGTTACGACAACATACAATGTAAAATATGTACCAAGTTGAAAATGTAGAACATGAAACCCTGATTGGAACATATGCTCTCCAAAAAAAAAAATCAGAAAATGGAACAAGACGAGGAGACCAACATTTTCAGATGATTGCATTCCTGATCAATTTACATCTGATTCCTTTAGTTATCTATCCATAAATATGCATTGTCTTTTGGGTGGAAATGGACTCCATGTGTCAAAAGAGACCATCTATATAAATACTAATATAATTATATTTTTGTCATTGATCTAAATAAATCAATTCTCAACATGGTTTTGTTTTTTTTTTCCCTTGGAACAAATGTCCCTTGTAGAAATTCTAAGACTGCTTTGAGTTGATCTCTTTGGCAATATGTTGTAGTTATGTTGTTGCCATTGATTGTAAATAGGAACTGGACAGATTGGCTGGGCCATCACCTATAGAAAATGGCTTACTTCCGGTTCCACCAAACAAAGCCAATTCAGTTGTCATTTTTTCGCAATACCTCATTTGGAGCCAGTCGACAGTGATTGGTCGAGGTCCACACCTCTTCCTCTGAAATGAAATTTTGTCTTCTGGGAGCCAGCAGGTACTTCTCATTTGGAAAAAGAGGGGGGAGGGGTCACTCAGTCCAGTTTGTTATATACAGTCAATGGTTGTTATTTACTTTTCTACATATTTTCTCAAGGGTTGCCACAGCGACACTTGCCCTTTCTGACACAACCCTGTATTTTATCCCGGTTGGGGACCAACCCAGACCCTGTTGTAATGGCTACAAAAACACAGTCCTAAGAAGTCAAAACAAAGTCAAAAAGTCACCCAGGGGGTTATTAGAT
>NC_050516.1:21446073-21456949 GCF_002922805.2 Oryzias melastigma
TCCTTGCCCTTTCTGACACAACCCTTTATTTTATCCCGGTTGGGGACCAACCCAGACCCTGTTGTAATGGCTACAAAAGCACAGTCCTAAGAAGTCAAAACAAAGTCAAAAAGTCACCCAGGGGGTTATTAGATTATGCAAGCTGCCATCTAGCTGCCATCTACGTCTCCCAGTTCCATAAGTTCTCTCACCACAACTGTTTAGTCAGGTTAAAACAAGTCCCTTGTGTTTGTTCCCAACTTTTGTTAAATCTGTTGTCTTTCATATCCAGTCATCTTCATCTCTGAAGATTGACGGATCTGAGTTTGCCAGAGTTGGATTATTTGTAATTGACTTGGTTTTTGACAAACTATTAACAGTTTTGATTTTGTTTGTTAGACGATATATCAGAGAATGTATTTTTTTACATGTTTTTATCATTGCTTCATGTTATAATGTTTCATAATTGAATATAATAATGTCTAAACATGTGCCAGAGATAGCCAGTTCTAAACAGTAATAAAAAATGTTTCAGCGATGAGAGATCTCAGATGGTACAAACGTAAGACTTTTTTTTTTCTTTTAGTTCTTTTGAAGCCGTGAAAGAGTTCAATAACACATTTTTGGAGTGAAGCCGCAGTGCACATCAGGTCAGATGGTTCATTCCATCGTCATATGATCACTTATCTGAAGAACTTTGCTTGTTATCTGACAGAGATGACAAGTACTTTCACCATGAATTGGTTTGCACAGTCTAAAATTTAGGATCTGATCTTTTGGAATTTGTAAAAGTTATATCTGCTTGTGTAAGAAGTGGTGAAGATGGTGTTTTTAGGCAGTGATATCCAAACTGAGATTTTTGGCCCACTAGTGGGTTCTGATAGTAGTCCAGGTGGCTCCTCAGATGTAATCTGTCTAAGCCTCATACATGGAAATCATATGATCTAAGGTGTAAACACTTGCAGGATGCTGAACATTTAACCTTCGATTCTTCTGAAACTGAAGATGAAACAGAAAAAAAGAAGGAGTTGGGGAAATTACTCAAGGGAGTTTCTGTCACTCAGATTTAGGAGTGTTAGACTTGAAGACAACCTCCAGCATGTCTGTGTGCTCTGCTTAAAGGAAACCTCAAAATCATGTTAGCTTTGCCGACATCTGCAGACTAAACGTGGACAGTATTCATACAACCCATGGGAGATTTTTTTAAAACAACCTAGGAGAGTCTGTAAGCCTCAAATGAAAACATGTGACAGTGAGAGTGAAAATGCCAAGGCTGCGGAGGCATCTGAAAGAGTCGTGTAGCATCAGATTGACCTACTACTAAGGAGATGGTCTCAGGGATGGTTGGGAAAAAAATTCCCTAAGCAGCTAAATTTGATAGACTAACAGTCTGACACGCAGCAGCATGTTTATGTCCGCCAAATGTGTGCTTAAAAAAATAAAATTTTTACTCTCTTAACTGACGAGTAAAAGTTTTAAAATTTTAAATACATTTATGGTGTCCTACAAAGTAGACACAATGTGTGGAATTTAGCACCGGTTTAGCCAAGGATATATTAGGAAAAGTGACTTGAGTGGTGAAGCCTGTCGAGGATTTGGCTCTGCTGGTTAGAGCTGTCCCCTGGAGCATCCACTGAGAGGCACTAGACACAAAAACTATGCCTGCAGATCTGAAGATGGATTTAAACGAATGCAGCTGTGAGGCCAATTTACACATTTATTCTAGGAGGACCTCAATATCTGGGGTACTCAGACTGTGATTTATCAAGCAGGCCAGGACAAATGCATGCTTTACCTTCAGCTTGTGGAATTATGCTGGTGTTTGATTGACTGTCTTTGAAGCAGTATCACTTCAAATTCTTTGAATTATTGAAGTGCAGAAGAAATGTTTTTGGCTGTGAAGGACAGCAGAGTCAAAAAAAAAAAATTGGCCACAATTCTTTGGATGCAGTTTTTTTACGTTACTTTGCACTTGGTTAAGTCCCCCTACAACTATTTTTTTAATTGTCTTCAAACATTCCCAGTGGGGTTTTAATTAAGACTGTGAAGTTTTTAACAAAAATTCAAAAATTCCACATCCTAAATGTCTTAAAAAGCCATTTTTCCTGTTGATCTGAAGCCTTCGTTTCCAAAAATTCCTCTGTATGAGTGTGGCTTATGGTGCTGAGCTGGTAACCCCGCCCCTTATCCCCCCCAGACAAGCTAGCGAGACACACACTTTGATAAGCCTATGGAAAAAAAAATAAAACATGATCATTTAGGCTGCATTGCACCAGCCCAGTAATGGTATTTTACTTTCAGTTTCATTTTAAATACATGAGTCCAACTTAAAAAAAAAAGTCCCATCTTGGACACAATTAAAATACAAGAACGCAATGCAATAACGCGCTGCGCGTCTGACGGGGAGCCGACATGAATTTCAATCACTTTTTCTGCTCGTTATATAAATACAATAAAAAAACACCAACCTAAAATAAAACCTACCGGTGAAAGTGCAGACTGTTCACTGTGTACTGCGTACTTCTTACAAAACTCTGATTCTTTCTCCGTTTAGTTGAAAAATAGCTCATTTTCTGCAAATAATCAAATAATTATTGACGTTGCTGTGACCAATAAATCCAATCCATTTTTCCCTCAGATTCCTAAGGAAACTAATGAAAGCTAACATCAGTTTGGCCTTTCACTGAATTACAATCCTTTACAGCGCAAAAGTGGGACATTATCTTCTCTTCTTCGGCTTCTACGTTAGAGCCGGGGCAGCTATTGTGACGTAAGCAAGGCTCAGGAATTCAAACAGAGTTTTTCTCGGCCACTTTGGGTAACAGCGACTTTAAAGGAGAAAAAGTCAGAAATGCAAACACGAAATGATTTCTTATTATAATTTTTCTCTTTCAGAAGAACAATGCCACACATACATGTTAAAAACTCAAAAAACATGCTTTTCATTGGAGGGGGACTTTAAGAAATTTCAACATAAAACTACATTTGCAATAGTGAGCCTGTTTACATGCACACCAAATATCTGATCATTATCTGATTTGTGACACGCAGACTGGATCTTCTAATGTATTTTATCCAATAAGCACAGTTATCAGATTAGATATCAAATTAACACATGAGTATTTCTCTCTGCAAAGCTGATACTTCCAGTATGTATCTTACCTTTGTCTGATTTATTTGTAGCTTTGAATCTGACACTGAAATCACACTAAACCACAGAGTAGTGTATCTAAGAAATCTGTAGTTTGCTTGTTGTGGCTACAAATGGAGAACAGTAGCAACACTTTCAGAGATATTAACTCCCACATTAGCAAAGTTAGCTTTGTGGCCATCATAAATAGATATTTGGCTACCATTTAAACCGATATTTTCTAATATTTGTATTTACCAGTCTATTTGCATTTCTGATTCTTTTCCATTCTCTGATTTTTGTGGGCATGTAAACTGGTTCAAAAATGCTTCTATAGTCACAGTTCTGCTCAGCAACTGGTGTGCCTGTGTGTCACATCTGTGCTGGTGTGTGTTTACATCTGGACGTAATTAAATTATTTTGGGGGGGAGTTTGCTTTATTTTGACTCTGTTTTATATGTAAATAAGCATAAACAACCTCATGATAATGTACAACAGAAGCTAAGATTTGGTTCTCCCAACAGTTTCTTAGAGCTTTTTAGCCATCTTGCTTATCTGAGTATGAAGATGACAGTGGGGCCTACCTCTGAACAGCAAGCCAGTTTAATAATAGTCGGCATGAAAATAAGAGATTTGGTTGTGATTGTATTTGTTAATTAAGTGTTCAAGATATGGCATGAATAGGACATCAAATAAAAATGTCTCATGCTAAAGAAGAAGCACGCACAATTGGTTTACAATAATATAATGAAACCTTTGGAGCCCATGCAAGACGACTGCTTGTGTGAGAGTATATAGAAATAGAAATACTTTATTCATCCCAAGCTGGGTAATGTGGCTGTTGCAGAAAACAGACATTATTTACAGAAGATATAAAGAATGAATACAAGAAAACAAAGTGTGCAAATTGTACTGTGCGGAATATCATAAGCAGTGTGCAATTTTAAGGCAGCAATGACCATCAGTCATGACAACAGTTGATGAATTATCTGTTACATAGTGATGAGGTGTTACATACTTTTATTGCATACAGAAGAAAAAAAATCTTGTATAATCTGACTTAAATTTCTACTTTGATCTATTAGACCTTTAATTATGATTATGTAGTTTTTTACCAAAAAAAAATATAATTTTTCATGACAATTTCTGCAGAGCAGCAGTAGTTTATCCTCAAAGTGTAGGCAGGACCGTTGGGACAGAATGAACCAGCCCTTACTTCTCGCCATCCATCTGCTTACACTCTACCGCTGGTTTACAGCCCCTCACAACCCCAACTTAACATTACCGGTGTAACAAAAATGCTGAGCAATATTGGAGCTATCTAGCTGTACAGTTTTGAGCCAGATGCCAGATCAGACGAGGAAAACAAAGAAGTCCATGGATCTTTTTGAATGTGGATCTATCAAAATGGAGAGGAGCAAGGAGCTAGTGGCCTGCTAATTGTAGCTTTTACATCACAGCTACAAGCCTTTTCAAACTGGATTTTTTTTCCTGATTCACAATTATTTGAAAACAGAAATACTCAGAAATGCCATGTTAATCTAATTATTCCTAATAAGAAAAAATGCAAAAAAACAGGTTAAAAACACAGAAAAGACAATTTTCATAGAGTAGGTTTTTAACTAATGTCAAAAAATATTGTAATATAACCTTTTAACTTAAGAATAGTTATTGTTGCTCTATTCTTTTAGGCTGGGCTATTCATTCTGACTGTGGCTTTGTCTACAAATCTCACCAGATGTAATTTTCCATACAGTCAGTACATTGTACTATTACACTCCATGTAATTGTTAATTTAGAAATATATTCTTCCCCTTGCTGTCTTTCAGTAGAACGGCAGTAAATTCAGCATAGAATGTCTCTTTTTCTACCTCCTTGCTTTTCCTTCCAATTATTCAGGACCAAATCCAGCATCAACGTCACAGTGAGCTATTAATGGATGTGCCTAGGATACCGTGTAGTCAAGGAGACGATTTAATAGAGAGGTGTATTTCTTTCTCTCCAAGCCTGTGCTCATAGTGTAAGTGATTTAAGTGATGCATATACAAAGTGAAATCTTGAATCCTACATTTATTAGGTAGAATAAAGTCTTGTGAAAGTGAAGCACAGTTCTAATCTTCTATCAGAACTCTACTGTTTTGTCGTTTTTTGTCTCAGATGTTAAACACTTGCGTTCCAGTCTGTGTCACTGGTTGCTGCTTATGTATTACATAACATAACTGAATATGAGGCATTTGGGTTTTATTCTACAAATCCGTATCCTGCAGTAAATCACACCCCAGGATCTTTAAAAACAGCCTACTTTTGCTATTAGAGCTAAATAAATACAGGATAAATAAAAAATATGGGTTATTCGAGAAAAATGATTAGCTTGACAAGTTAAAGACTCATTAAAAAAAAGCTGTTTTGAACATGCTCTTGTGGCATTTTTCTCATAATAGAACACATATAAGCAAGTTAAACTTAAATATGCATTTCTGAGTATTTCTTTATTCAAATTGAATTAGGGCTGCCACAAACGATTATTTTAATAGTCGACTAATCACTGATTATTTCTTTTGATTAGTCGACTAATCGGGTCATACACAAAGTAGATGTAAAGGACGCATCTTAACCATCATTAGCTTTAAACTAACTAGAATAAAGACAATTAAGATGATAGTTTATTAAACTTTTATCGAGCTTATGTCCTTCATTAGTTACCGGGTTTAAAACAAGATTAAATCAAATGAGGTTGGCATCGGAAACAAAAATTTTTTCACAAAAGATCAAGTTTTGGACTGACTAACTCAAATATTAAAAAAAAAAAATTTGGGGGGCGCTGAACGCTCACAACTTTGTTCAACTTTACTACACTCTGACTCCACATAGAATAGAATAGAATAGAATAGCAATACTTTATTCATCCCAGGCTGGGAAAATAGGCTTTTGCAGCATCAGGCATATACAGAAGATATTATCATATAGAGGAAAAAAAGCAATATTTACAAAAAAATATAATATAAAATAACGACTAATCGGCTATTAAATTAGTCGTCAACTATTTTAATAGTCGATTGGTCGTTGATTAATCGACTAATCGTGGCATCCCTAATTCAAATTGTGGTGAATCAGGAGCAGACAAAAATATACCATTTGAAAAAGCCTGTAGGAGTGATGTAGGTGGGGCACAAGGTCCTTGCTCTGCTCTGTTACGATGCATCCACTTGTAGACGACTAGATCCGTGTCCGTTTGAACTGGCTCCTGGCTCAACACTGTACAGATGGATAGCTCCAGTATTACTCGCCATTTCCGTTGCTTAGGTAATGCTAGGTTGGGGGTATGAGGGGCTGTGAGCCAGTGGAAGAGCAACGGCATGATCGGAAGTCAAGACAGGCTTTCTCCGCAACAACAAATGCAAATTTCTGATGAACTACTGCCATTCTGCTAACACTATGTCTTATAAAGTGATCTTGATTTTGGCCAAAAACTTCATAATCAAAATTAAAAGACCACTGGGAATGCTTTGAAAATAGATCAAAAGATTATTGAAGTGAGTCTTTAATGATCTGTTAAAACTTCTTAATGTGCATTGGACTAGTTTGGACACACGTTCTTCCTCACCGGAGCTCAACACCTCAAAAATAATTTGGTATGTGTTTTTTCCCATGTGAATCTTTAAGAGGCTTACGCTTCCCAAAACATTGATTTGATATTCTCAGCTGACACGTGCAGGCTGTGTTGGTCATGCTTGTAATCCTGTTGGCTAAATATGCTTAGCTGTAAAAGCAGATTAAGACATGGCTGTGTTTTCTTGGCTACGAATTCTCAGTGGACTTGGTGATCTAAGAAGGGGGCTCTCAAACATCTGTTTGGTGCTGGAATGTTTAAGTACGACCTGAGGCTGATGTTAAACGTACAGTATATACCATGCAGCCTTCCAAAGTAACACTTGTGAGCAGTTGCAATGTTGTTGCAATGTTTTGGTACTGTGATTTTTATGTGAAACAAAGTTGTTATATTCAGCAGGAATGCCACACATAATGTAAATCTGTGAAACACCACGGAAGATAATTCAACAAAATATGACAATCCACTTTCTCCTTCCCCTTTTCTGTCACACGTTTCCTCACCCATACACACTCTGTAACGCAGGCAAGGCGAGAGGATCATGCCTTTTGAATATAACACCAAACAAACAAGTGACATTTGATGGGAACAAAGATTAGCCAGGCAGCTGAATAGAAAAGATTAAATCTGTTGAATTTGGGATTAAGCAGTGATCCATGGTGCACTGAAAATTGCAGTATTTGGTTTGAACCACACACCCATCCTCTAACCCTGCTTTAGTCTGTCCAAGATAAGAGCTGCAAACAATTGCTACCTATCACTCATATCTCCTGATTTTATGTGGTAGTATAAACCAGCTGAAATTATGCTTTGAGTGTTGAAAATTAGTGACAATTTATTGTAAAACTGTTCTCGCTGTTGTCTTCATTCTAGAAAATGTTCCAGACTATTAGTTTTCTATGTTCAAATCTAACCCTGGAGACATAGACTAAAAAGAAATGTTTCATCAACAAGGACCTTGTCAAACACAGACAACAATGCTCACTGCTGCTTTAAAAAAAAGAAGTCAATGGACCTCGACACAGCCAGACAAAAGTTAATCGTCACAGCAAATCCATGTTATGGTATTTATACTCGACACCCAAGGATGGTGTCCAGTGAAATGAGAAAAAGGAGGGTTAGGGAGGAGAGAGAATATTAGCTATATTGGGTGGGAGTGTCGTTGTCATGGTAACCAGCAGCCCTCTATCAGCATTTGGAGCAGTGAGCGGAATTACAGAGAGGATTTGACGTTCTGTGCACATCTGGGGTCAGCTGAAATGCCAATACAGTTGGTCACTCCCTACGCTCACCAGATAACACACCTCTATTAAAGCAGGGGGGCTTTGGAGCCACATGGGGTAAAGGTTCCAATAGAGTTTCAGATAAACCAACACTTTGGTTCATACTGAGATGTACACCATAGAGAGCAGTCTAGTACAACATCTCAATGACATCATTATACAGTACAGGCTACTACATGTCTTAAATATATATATATATAAAAAAGACAATTAAATGTAAAACAAAATCAGAAGGTCAATAAAATTTAAAGAAACTGCTTTAACAAATGGAGAATAAGTACTGAGAAAAAACAAACAAACAAAAAAAAAAACAATTATAAGTAGAAGGAGGAATAACACAGGAAAAAGCAGAAATGATGGCAAGGAATGTGGCAAAGAAGAGCTTAAACCGGTGATTATGTGTTGACTGGGGAAATAAGAATGCGAACAGCAGGTGTAGTAATTAACGGAGAAGCAATTAACAGGAAGACAGAAAACACAAGGAGCTGAGTTAAACAGAGCTAGAAGTCTCGCACCAAACATAACTACCTAAAAACAGAATTTTATTTCTAAACACTACAGAAAAAAGGTCAGACACATGAGCAGGATGTGGAGAAACCAAAGGCTAAAATGATGGACAATGTTTTTTTTTTACCAGTAGTAATTTTAGTATTTCAGTGTTTTTTTTCATATCTTGCACAATATACAAAAAAAAGAAAATTACCAAAAAAACAAATAAATAAATCAAAAGAAAGTTTCAACTGTAATGCTTACACTATAACTATTAAGTTTGACTGACTAGTATTGAATACTGAATTAAATACATCTCCCACTGCAGTGACGCAGAATATACAACTTCTTAGTTTTCCTGTTTACTCTACATCAGTCGTTTTTATAAAACCAGATTTAAAGATAGTTGCATTTACTTGTAGTAAATGCATTTGATGCAGAACCATTATCTCCTACATCGTTTGAACTTTTGACTGTTGTTTCTTTTTTTTTGTGCACTTTGGTTAATACATTTCCTGAAGTGGCTGGAGCTTTCTCTATTAAATATTTGGTATACTGGTTTTACTTGAGGTATGAGAGGAGGATAGCAAGCACTTATGATTATTTTTGGCCTCTGGCTGTTGATCTGTACCACTTCAAAATTCTTTTCCACACACTTTTCATACTTTTTTTATGTGCATGCTTTTTTTATTGTGCACAAAGATGAACACATAAGGAAATCCTATTTTTTTAAAACCATGTGAGCCATAAAATACATAAAAAAGTCCAAGTAATAACTTAAAAAATAACTTATTTAGTAACAATGTTTCAAAAAATCAGATTTATTCTGCAGCACCTTAACAAACATACTATAATGTAATTTTTTTAAATAACATTAAGCTTGATGAAGGACACTGTGATCACTGAGCACCTCTTTATCTTTAAAAGTCTATAGAAGCATTATAGTTAATAAAGCTCTCCACCCCATAGAGCTTAACTGGCTATTAGAGAAGCATTATGGTGAGTCTAGCGACTGTCAGTCAAACAGCAGAGTGTGATGAGTGTACCTTTTTCACAGAAAGAAATTCATCTTGTTTTGTGTCTTATCAAGAGGCAGGGAACAAATTGGTGTAGAACTGAGTGGCTGCAACATCAACCCCATTATTTTCGTGAGCCGAACAGAGTAAACAAACTCTTTCAGTAGCATAATGCTTGTGGCAATCAATTTTTCCTAAAGTAAAGCTCAGACAATGCATTGGCTGATACTTTCTCTGCTGCTAGCATTTAGTAATAGTCCTTTTTAAAACACACTTTAGTGTTCCATTTGGCATAGACTACATGAAGGGGATGTTTTTAACTTTGAATAAGAGTCTGACCTGGTAAATTAGGGTTATGTCAGCTTTGAAGTTTAGTTTGATGGTGTACAAAAATGAAAAAATATCTAAAGATTAATTCTCTGACTAAATCTAAAAGTATTTTTGATGAATGGAGAGCATTTAAACTATTTGCTGGTTGAAATGATGCTTTTAAAATCCAGTTTCTCCTCTAGCACTGTTCTTGTCAATATAAGATGTTGTGTACATTGCATCTGTTGATGAAGAAGACAGGAAAGGATAGAATTAACAGAGCTGAGGAAAATGAAGTTGTCTTTGGGTGTGATGGAGAGAGATGGTGGGAATGAGTGAATCATGGGGACAGCAGATGTTCACTGGAGAAAAAGCCAGATTATTATGGTTTTATAGGCTGATATGCCCGTCAGAAGACTGAAAAAGAATGCTGGGGGCTCATAATGACCAAAAATGACAAATGTGGATCTGGTTAAGGAAGACATGAGTTTAGCGACTGTCAAGAAAGAAGATATAGAGGATATGTTTAAACAAAGGCAGGTGATTAACTGCGCTGGCTCCTACAGGGAGCAGCCCAAAAAAACCCTGCATTATAGTTGTCTACTTTTAATCTGATAACACTACATCATACACAAAGAGGAACAAATGCTTTTTAGTGACAGCAAATGTCATCTATGAGTTTGCTGCCTGTAAGTTTATATGATATATTCCTGCTTTTCTATATAAATATACCTGCATAGATGTAGAAAGCATCTCAGGCAGATGCTTGGGCATTCAACCCATTTTTTCTCGTGCGTGAATATTTGATATAGAGAAAGAGCTTAGTACATATCCCACAGTCTCTGTGGTTGTAGTGGGGATAAAAGCTCAACACTTCTCCCCATGTCCCTTAAACCCAAATGGTTTTGTAATGCTCTCTGCTGTGGTCTCACGTGAGTTTGGCATGTTTTAGTGTCGGCAATGTTCACGTCATGCCATTTTTCGAAGAAACTACCCCCTTATTGTGAATGATGAGTGACAGTAAATGAGAAAAACAGAATAGCTGTAATTAATTATATCA
>NC_050516.1:21456981-21466370 GCF_002922805.2 Oryzias melastigma
ACTTCTTCCCCCTCATCCTCTGTGTATTATTCATCATAGAGAAGTCCTGCCCTGCTTCTCTGGGCTATTTTTACCCAGCATGCCCGTCACATTAACTGAGAGCCCCAATCCCCTGCTGCTTCTAACATAAGCCTCCCTCCATCTTGATCATGGATTACATCTCTCTCTTTTCTACCCTTCTTTTCCCCCTATTCCTGCCACCTCTCCGTCCCCCCCTCCCTTGTCTACAGTTACATACTTTCGTCTTTGTTCTTATTGTCTCTACTCTTTCTTTAGCATCGTGCAATATTTTTCCCTTCATTCTGCACTCTTTCTTATGTGTTTCAATCATGCATACGAGCCTTCCGGAGACCCCCAGGAATACTGACTACACACTTCACTTCAGAGCACAGTCATTGCCTGCTGAGCTGGTGCACCATTGTGGTTGACCTACCCAGCTGCACGTACGCACCTCTATCTTAGCTTGTTTCGGGGTTGACAGTAAAATCTTATAATGGGGCCTTGACGTTTCATATTACTCTCGCAGATGTGCCTGTAGATATACAAATGTAACAGGGAGCCTGTGGCCAAGACATAATTGAGTTTTATTGGCCATGGTAACAGCCAAAAGATAAAATGTGTCATTAATGCAAGGAGGAGAATTACATTACTGTTCATAAAAACGATAATAGGACAGAACTGAAGCAATTCACCAGGTGAACGGATATTGTTTTAGGATTGCTATCTGTTTATATGTAATTATTAGAGCACATGAAAAAGCATGTTTTAGGTACTGGACACAGTATCATAATTGCATGGTTTTGCTCTTGATATCATATAACCATGTTCAATTTTGTCAGCAAACTATTTGTTTTCACAATCATTTGGACCCAATTGTTTGATGAAGAGTGAAAGCAGGAGAGTTGCTTTCAGTCAGGAACCATTTGTGTAATACAGCCATTTGTTGTATGACCAGGAACAAAGTTAGGTTTGTGAAGGTTAACAGAAACTAATACTTGAACTTCTCTCAAAATGTTTTCAAACACATGAAATTACAGTAGACCGCCTGCAAACCCACTGCAATGGAAAATGCAGTGGGGTTGTAACTAGCAGGTCACTGGTTTGATTCTAGAAATAATGACAGTCTGGCGCAGTCAGGAAAGGCATTTGGTGTGAAAATCACCGTGCTGATCACTTTGCTGTGGTGACCCCTGAAAATGGTGAGCAGCCAATAAATAAAAAAAAAAACAATTTTAGAATACAAACGAGAGGTCAGATATTTGCTTTGTGGATATGCTAACTCTGTTAAGTAGTTTTTTTTGCGTCATTGAAATCTGTCTTTATTGTACCTATCACAAGAGCATGGAAGTTTAAATCAGAAGTTTACAAATACATTTTAGAGTACTAGGACTCTTAGACTGAACATAAGATTTTTGATTCAGCATCCTTCTCTTTTGCAAGGATGCACACCAATCACAAACCATTTATCCTTGATCTCTGTTCATTTCTGGACCCAGTGTTGTTTCAACAGGGGCACTGCAAGAAGCACTTCAGCCACTCAGGTCAGTCCACTTTAAACTGTTTATTACATGCTTGTTAAATGCAAATGTGGACCCACTCCTTTTGATTTATTGGTCCAAGCTGACCATGCAACAGTGTTTTAGGCTGGAGTATATACACTGCCTGGCCAAAAAAAAGTCCCCACCAAAAAAAGGGTCATACACTCGAATATTTCGCTGGACCGCCTTTAGCTTTGATTACAGCGCACATTCGCTGTGGCATTGTTTCGATAAGCTTCTGCAATGTCACAAGATTTATTTCCATCCAGTGTTACATTAATTTTTCACCAAGATCTTGCATTGATGATGGTAGAGTCTGACCGCTGTGCAAAGCCTTCTCCAGATGATGTCCCATGCTCCCTGAACCAGTCTTTCATAATCTGAGCCTGATGAATCCTGGCATTGTCATCTTGGAATATGCCCGTGCCATCAGGGAAGAAGAAATCCATTGATGGAATAACCTGGTCATTCAGTATATTCAGGTAGTCAGCAGACCTCGTTCTTTGAGCACATACTGTTGCTGAACCTAGACCTGACCAATTGCAGCAACCCCAGATCATAACACTGCCCCCACAGGCGTGTACAGTAGGCACTAGGCATGATGGGTGCATCATAAGGTACACAGCTGTTCAGTCCTAATCCATTGAGTTCCCTTCGCATTGTGTGTGTGCAAATGCGCTTATGTTCTCTATTAAACAGAGCCCTGAGTTCTACTGTGTTTTTCTTCAATTTGATCTCACCACACGTTTAAGTGATCGGCGATCACAATCATTCAGGACTTTTTTCCGGACATATTTCTTCCTCGAAGACGATTGGTTCCTACTATCCTTCTAGTTTTTAATAATGCCTTGGACAGTTCTTAACCCAGTTTTATTAGTTTCTGCAATCTCCTGAGATGTTTTCTCTGCTTGATGAATGCCAATGACTTGACCCTTCTCAAACAGACTGACATCTTTTCCACGACCACAGGATGTGTCTTTTGACACGGTTGTTTAGGAAATGAGAAGCAACTCATTGCACCATTTGGGTTTAAATAATTTGTTACCAGCTTGAAAGATAATCGCCCATGTAGTAATTATCCAATAGGAGGCTCGTACCTATTTGCGTAGTTAAATCCAGGTGGCGAGTATCCTTAGGCCTCTAAGTGTCTGGTTTTTGAGAAATGCTTTTATATTACCTATTTTAAAAGTCAGATAAATATTGCAAAGTGCAACTGCTGGGGTAAATGGACAGTTTTCTGCAAAGGACAGTTTGAGTGATTCTTAATGCACCCCAAATTTAACAGCAGCCATTTAACAGAGGCAACAGAGGCTAATCACCTAAATCTGAACCTTTTAGACCACACATTTCTAGAGTGTCTTCTTAACCAGAGTAATACTGGTTCTCAACCACCCACAGGGAAGAATGAAGTGTGCAACACATCTTTTCATTTATTTAAACATCCCATCTGCTGTCAGACACGATTGCAAAGTGGAAGAACGCTTTAGGGAGGCAAACTTCACTTCTTTATCCTATGGCAGAAATGCAGAGAAGTTGTGTTCTGTATTTTGCTGGGTTAATGTTTGAAATTGCATTCTTATGCATCTGTGTCTAAATTACATTAAAAAATGAGCTTGAATAATTTTTTATGCATAAAAGGCACACATAAAAGAAACTATGATAGTCTGTCATTCAATTATAAAACAATGGTGTCCTATTCATACTTAATTTTCTCTCTTTGTCACACTATATTGTGTTTAACAAAAATGAACAATTATATACAATGTGTGCATATCTCTATCTGTTTTTCTGCAGAATTTGGGGAAACATTAATTTTTAGGAACAGAAGTACTAATTTTGAGATAACATATAAATTATATAAAAATGCATATTGAACCCTTAAGTTTTATTGAGTTTTTATATAATTAAAGCAGACAGGTTTTCCTGCACTGTTGAATTCAACACACATCTTTTACACAAAAACAAATACCAATTTAACCATACAGACCTTGTGGTGGGAAGTTTTTAATTTATGGAATTCTTAGGTCAAAAGTTCATATTCGTGTTTGAGTTCAAAGCTTCTGCTTTCTATTAGAATTTCAAGGCCACTGTTGCTGTTGAAAAAGGAATTAATAACTCTGTATGCTACTGGCTCAGATAACAACTACAAAGGCCCCTTGTTAGAATTCTCCCGTATCATGGTGAACACTCAACCCTGACATCTTGAAATACATTTTGTTTCAATTTCACTCTTCCTTGTGATTTATTTGCAAACCTCAAACTGAAAAAAGTAAAACTATAGTCTTGGCATGTTGTAGCTTTCTTTTGATGTGCAGGTGAACAGTGCAGGTGAAGTTTTACAAATTTCTTGTATTTCTTGCAAGATAATCAAGTACAAATAACATTTGTGTGCAAAAAAACAAACAAAAAAAAACAAACAAACAAGAATTTATGGTAAATGCATTCACGTTTTAGTTTCATAAAGTGTAGTCCACTGTTGTTTTTCTACATCAAAATAATACAAATAGAACATTATTAGAACATTCTACCGCACTGTATGATCACATGTCTTTAGAAAATTCTGTGTCTACACATTGGACTGTAATGCTGGATTGATATTTTTTTTGCTGCCATCACATGTGTGTTGTTCATTGTGATGGTACTTGTTTGTTTTTACGTCAGTATAGAAAAAATAACCCTACTTTCCCTGATACCAAATGGTATTTTCCAAGATCAATTATAATCAATTTAATTCATTTTGAAACAATTTTATAATGATATTGTTTGTTTTGGTTAACAACTTATTATTAGGAATATACATTCATTAATTTTTGAAGCAATTAATTGTTGCACGTCATTTTTTTGGGCTAATATTCAACTATTTTAGCAATTTATTATAGCAACTGTTGTGACAAGCTTCAGTCTAGAGCATTCAACTTCTATTAATTAGTATCTGAAGTCCAAATGCTCATGAAAAGTAATCTGATTGGTGAAATTATTCTAATCAAAGAATTTTATCCTCACTCTTTTGGAGAATAATCAATAATGTTGTAGTTGTGAATACCACTCTGTAATTTAATACATATTGATTCAGTCTTTTGTGGTAATAGTTTTCCTGAATTTGGATGGGAATGTGGACCAAAGGTAGAACAGAGGACATCTTTAAATATTAAAGGGCTTTTCAGATTAAAAAACTATCCATATGTATGATAAAATATTACCTTTGAGACACTAAAGAACAAGTTTTTTTTTCTTTTAATGAAATAGGATTTATTTTCATGGGCTCAATTTCCCTATACAGAAATAAGATGACTTGATCTCCGTGGCTCCACCTTTCGCTCTTTGTTGGTGCTGCCCATTTTGACTGCAGCGTCTGCGTTTTGCCCACAAAAACATATATTTTGCAAATATGGATATACATATTGTGCATGTAAAATAAAGGGGCTGTTCCCCCACACTCATACGTATGAAAGTGGGGACCCAGTTGCTTTTGGGAATTGGGAGGGAGGAGAAATGCTCAGATGTGTGAATGGAGCAAAGCTACCACTTTAGAGTGTTTTTTGTGATTAATTATCATTATGATACACTTAAAGGCTCAAAATAGTTGTTTTTGCATGATATTGGCCCTTTAAAGAAGTCTGAACTAGAATGTTTTGAGCTTTAATTTAGATCAGAAAACAAGACAGACAAAGCCAAAGGTGTCAGCCCAGTTTTTAATTACATCACACCTTTACATTGTAGGAAGCACTATTCTGTATGTGACAAATCTTTGCATAACAAGATAAAAGCTCCTTAGGCGAATACATTTACTCTTTAACACTTACTCTGTTGCATCGATTCTTTTTCTTTATGTGTTTTCTCAGTCGGTGTTAATCTTTACTTTCTGTCCAAACTATATGATGCTGGTTTCTCCTTCCTGAACTACTCTCTGTCTTTGTCCCTCCGTCTCACTAATTTCCTTTCCACCTCTGTAAGCACTTCACATCATCTTACCTTCTCTTGAGTTGGTTCTATGACTTGTTCCTTTGCTCCAGTATGAGGCCTCAGACTTCATCCTGGACTCTTGCCGCTGACTCAGCAGCTGGTTCCTGTGGTTGCACCAGTTTGTGGGTCAGGTGAAAGCAGGTGATGCCGTAGGGCACAAGCTGTCCTCACTGTGTCACTTTCACTCCATTTCACATTATGCCTATTTGAGATTCAGCCTTTCTCCTTGAGGCTCCCTTCAAGCTTGTGTGAATTGCAGAAAAAGCTTGCTGGAGGCAAGGAATTCTGGCAGTGGGATTTAGACTGCAGGACATCTTGCTTATGTATTTTTCAGTTTTTCAGAAGATTTTATTGATTTCTTTTAGGTAGAGTTAAATGGCAGAAGCCCAAGAGTCTATTTTGCTTTCAGTTTGGTGATGCTTTTTAACGTAAAGGTCAAAGAACAGCTTGTATGTCTTTGTTTTAGAAAGATTTCCAGACCTACACATAACATTCTTACAAGAGATATCTAGGACCAGGATAATTAGGATTTCAATTAGACTATCCTGGAATTAGATACACAATAAATTACGCTTTTTACTTCTCAGTGTGTTGTAGTACTGCTTGGTTATGGCTCAGCTGCATACAGAATGCATTACTTATACAGTCACAGAATACCAGAGTCAACAAGGAAGAACCTTTAAATCCTTGTGTTTTGCATCGGTTCATAGGCTGCTTTGGTGGTTTTTTTAAAGTGCACTGCTAAAGAGGGCTTTATGTCTGTAGAACCTTTATGTTATGCCAAAAACTATGCATGTAAAATAATAGATAAATTAATCAGTAGAATATTGGATGGAAAACAAAAGGAAAGACAAATACATAAATGTGTCTCTTTTACTACTAAAGAGCAATTTATAGCATTTTGTGGCAGTGTTTGATGTGAATTGGTTCAGGGGAAAGTTTCTTTATAGTGATACTCAGGGCATCTATATGACGTGCATATGCTCCCTTGGTTCAGTCAGCCATTGTCTAAAAGACAAAGAAATCCTTTTCTGGCAAAAAAAAAAAAAGTTGGAGAAGTGGAATCAGAGAGATTCTTTCTTCTTACTTTTGGATGTCAAGCACTTCTCAGGCGAGTGTGAAAACTCACTGGAGATGAACCTTCTTCTTGAGTGTTTCTTTCTATGTGTGCAGCTAAAAAAAGCTGTTCCAAAGATGTCTGAGCAATCACTGAAAGAAAATGTAGTCTTACTCTGATTTATGCTCCACTGGGCAGATAAGATTATAGCTTTTAGATACAGAGGAAACATTCTCTTACTTGAAGCTAGCAAGATGCACATCTAAGCTTTGTGAGCTTGAGCATTACTTTGTCCAACGTTACGTTTGCCTAAAAAAATGTGGATGTACTCAACCACATTTGTTGTATACCACGAATGTATTGTTTTCTCTGGCTCTTTTGAATGACCAATTCATAGTATTATGCAATCTAGTCTCTTACAGTGGCAGTGAAGCTGTTCTGCTTTTTCTCTTTGTATTGAACATTTTACAATCGTTTTTATTGCCTGAGCTGAAACAATTGTTGACTAATTGTTAAATTGTGAAATAGATCAACATTCTATGTACACAGGAAATAGTCTCAGCTGAGAAGAAGTTAAGATGAAAAAGGCTTTTAGTTGTAAAATCTAAAGCTACCTGAAGCTGGTCAAGTGTTTTTCATCTTATCTTGTTTGAACAGATGACCTTTTTATTTTTTATCATAAACACTTATTTTTTTTTATCTAAAAAAACAATGTTGCTGTTTGTTGCATCATCCCCTCATATTATAAGGGATCTACACTTTTTTGTTGGATATAAAAATAGGTGTTATGACCAGCATCGTTGATTCCTTTACAGATTTCAGGTAACAGCATAATTCCCTTAAACTTGTCCGCCAATGCAAAAGCATGAATTCAAGAACTCTTTTCATAGATTTTTGCCCAAAAAAGAAAGGTAAACTGCACTTTAAAATGTTTGGATGCAGACATTATTTAAGCTTTTGTGAGCCTATACATCATTGGTTTTGCAGTCAGTGTTATTATATGAATATGAGGTAAGATACTCAGATATGTTGCAGTACTATTCACTAGTTGCTTTAAATAAGAGTCACTGAGTCCAACTGAATTGACCTCTTTGATGTAACAACACCTGGCTTTATCTTTCCAATGGGTTGGGACATTTACCCAAGACCCAAAAGTCTTATTTAACGAATGCTCCTCCAGTTACTTGTGGTTTTCTCTGACTGCTCAACACTACATCATGCACAAGCAGTAAGTTATTCAAATAAACAGGATATAAAGAAACGGTGTAACTGGGGTACATGCATGTGTGTATTTCACTGTGGTTAAGCAGACAGGATGCCCTTAAATAAAACGGAAGAATCCTGTCAATTCTAAAAAAAAAAAAAAGTCTCACAGGGACTTTGCAAATTACCTTTGGGTATGAGATCAAAAGTCCTGCTAATTGAGGAGTCCTCAGTTCTTTACACACTTGTATGATGTCTAAAAGGAGGCACAGAAACAAAACCACCCTTTATTATCTCATTTTGTCAACCGTATATTGATCGGTGACTAATTATCTGAACATCCCTGTTAAAGTAAATATTTTGAAATTAGTATGGTTTTGTTATTTATCTTTCCTTGTCCTGTTTCACTAGATATACAAGATGGATTGTCTTTGCCTTTACAAGAAATATGACACGTGACATATTGCACAACCTTTTTCCTGTTACACTTAATGTTCTTTTTAATGGCCAATTAACTTTTGAAACTGGAAGGCCCGCAGGTAATGTTGTGACTTAATGTGTATGCCATATAGTGATAGTAGTGTGTAGAAACATGAACCTACATGGAATTTTACTGTCGCAGTGTCCCTGCTCAGCATACATATCCAGTAATGCAAATAGGAATTGACAGAAAGTCAATGAGTCTTCAGTCCAAAGGCATTCTATAAACTGAAATAATCTGCCTCCTTGTATAGTTGTAATTGTATTAGCCACAAGTGGAGCTGTAATCTTATTATTTGTTCTTAATAGAGCTGGTTGTGCTTATTTAACAATGAAAAGCACTACAGGACAGATTATCTCTGCATTATCCACTCAGACCAGGACATTATCACCCATCGCAAGCCAGAGGTGTCAATTGATCCAATCACAATGAACCGCTAGTGATGCGGTCGCTCTCAAAGTAACTGGATTTTAGTGAAGATAAGTGAGTGCAGCATGTTGGTCTTACACAGAGTTACAAATATGTTGTTCACCTTTCAGCTTATCCCTTCAGAGGTTGCCACAGCGAAGTAGGTTTAGCTGCTTCGAACAGGTGGTTTTGCAGAGGTTTTTTTATGCAGAGTGCCATTCCTGACACAACCCTGTATCTTATCCAGGCTGGGGACCCACACAGGGAGTCCCGCATTTGGGCCCCCTCATGGCTGCATAGTTAGGCAGTAGCAGAAAGAGTTTTTCCCAAGGCCCCACACTAGATAAAACTCACTGCACACCAACAGAGTTACAGATATAAATACAAAATAGTGTAAACATGATCATCTAACCAGTTTTTAGCTTTTAAAAACAGACTGGGTTTGGGCTAGTAATAATTGTTGACCTTTGTGTAGTGAACATTTTGTGTCAGGTGAACATTTTGTGTTTTCATAAGGATTTATTGCTTTTGAATCAAATATTGTCATCTTTAACTTATTTGACTGTCAGTCATAAATTGCAAATGCAGGAAGGAGCTTGTGTGAGCTGTGCAGCTGTGGGTTTGGTGTGAATAAAAAATTCTGTTCCTGAACTTTAAAGGACGTCTGGCCTTTATGTTAACTAGGCCACTCTACTCACACCACATTGTGAAAAATCCCTTCCATATCTAAAGAAGGTAC
>NC_050516.1:21466735-21473558 GCF_002922805.2 Oryzias melastigma
TTGACTGCCAGTCATAAATTGCAAATACAGGCTAGAAGTTAGATTTTACTCTGAGATTCAATTTTATGCTGAACAATAAAGTGTGTTCATATATTCACACCCTGTATTTATCAACTAAAAAGGAAAAAGCTTTTTTGTCTTTTGCAGGATGCCTTTCATGTTAGTTCCACAAAAAGTAACTTTAGTAGCATTAGGGGATCCATCTCATACATTTTTATATGGTGACTGATTAAACATAGTGACTATATGTCGATTTGTCCAAAAAACACAAGGGCACAGGTCTTTTCTAAATCAACAAGCGCACCACTTGGTCCCACTGGTTCTGTAAAGCAAATGGAAGCTGAAGAATCTGGAGTTGTACCAGAGGGAATCTGTCATGTTATACTGGAGCTGGTTGTTGAGTACCTTCATTTCCCTGATCTGTAATAAAAATGTAAAAAGATTGAAAACAAATTTGGTAGTTTATATATTTCCCGCAAGTTAAACATTGGATCATTTAGATTTGATAGTAGAACCATGATCATTTGGGTATCACCCAACCAAAATAAATTGTTTTACAGACTGTAAAATCTCTGTATTTTTATTACATTTGTTTTTTTGACAGGTGTAAAGTTAAAATCGAAGTTGTAAAACTTACAAAATCTTATACTTCAAATACATTTTAAAAGATTTTTAGTTCAGAAAAAGAAGGTGTTTAATGTACAAAAGAGAATTACACTGGTCTGTGTAAGACAAATGGATGCCAATCCTTCTCAGTTGAGTCTCCTTGATAACAAACATAACCTACAATCTCTAAAGCAGCTTAATACACAAGATCCATCGTTAATATATTTAACTAATTAGACCAAACCACTACTAAAATTAACTACTATGATACTTTTAAATGAATGTTCTGTTATGGAGTAAGGATTGTCTTAATGACTTTTGTCATCTTTTTCAAACTGTATTTTATCCAATTCTTGAGCTTTTAACTCAAATAAAGTGTATGCACAGGCTAACTTCAACAAAATATGTAGAAGTTTTTTTTTTTTTTTTTTAAAAACATGAATTCACATTTAATTGTTTTTAGTGCTTTGAGGTTATCACAATTTGACTTTCCATCAACAATCCACCTGAAACACAATTATCTGGACTCACAGTCTGAACCACTTCATGAATCCATCACGTGGTGCAGCCAGGCAGCGAAGCTTCGGACGTCATCATTTTCGGCTCCTCCCCTACACGAATCAAACCTCGAGACGCCCTTCGTGGAAGCTCCTCTTCCACTACTCGACACACGCCTCAAAGCCTTGATACAGAACATCTCATAAAGCTCAGTGTAAAAGGAGGCTGGAAGAGGGAAGGAGCTTGTGTGAGCTGTGCAGCTGTGGGTTTGGTGTGAATAAAAAATTCTGTTCCTGAACTTTAAAGGACGTCTGGCCTCTATGTTAACTAGGCCACTCTACTCACACCACATTGTGAAAAATCCCTTCCATATCTAAAGAAGGTACAATGTCCCGCTTCTGTGTGAAAATACAACACTAGGTCAACAGATTACATATAACCACACATCCAGAAAACAAAGCTGTTCTTCATTTAGTGCATCACAAAACTGGAACTAGCTGCCAAAACGCAAAAACTCAATACTTCTACTTCTTTTCCTACACTCGAAAGCCATTTAAATAATATTTTATTGCTTCCTGCTAATTTTTTTTTTTACAACAGTGTGACCCAGTTTTATGTTTTCCCCTTCTGTTCTGGCACTTGGCATAACACATTTGTAAAGATTGTAAAAAATAATAATAATATCAACAAAGTTTGTCTGGTAAAATAGAGTTAAAGCAAAACTAATGTACAAGATAATCACAAAGAGCCAGGTGTTTTAGTGTTCTGATTTGACCACAGTGGCATTGATATCCTTGTGGGAAGCAGTGTGGTGGAGTCATGCATAAGAATGAGCCCTCATTACTTTCTTTTCTTATTCAAACTAGCACTGTTCCTCATCCTCTTCATCTTTTTTTCCACTTAATTTTTCTCTCTTTGTTGCTTTATCTTCTCTTTTTTTTCCCAGAGAAACCAAAATTGGGTCATGTCTTCCTCCTTTCGTATCCACCTCCTCAGTGGCAAAAATAGAATAAATAGCAAAAAAGAGGGTGAGTTAGTGCTGTCTTGGTGAACATATGGAATGATTCTGGTATATAAACTACAGTTCAGATGCTGTGGCCTCGAAAAATGACACAGTTCAAAACACTTGAAATATACTGCTCACAAAAATTAAAGGAGCACTTTAAAGAAACACATTAGACACATCAGATCTCAATATGAAGTTGGATATCTATCCAAATAACAGGGTAGTGTCTTAGGAACTAAAGGATGCCAAGTTTTTTAATGGAAATAAAAGTTTTCAGCCTACAGAGGGCTCAATTGTGTAGACACCATAAAATCAGAGTGAAATGAAGATGTGGCAGGCTAGTCCATTTTTTCCAAAACTTAATTTCTGCAACTCAAAATGTTTTTCAGTATCTTGCGTGGCCCCCACCAGCTTGTATACATGCTTGACAACGTCGCGGCATGCTCCTAATGAGACGACGGATGGTGTCTTGTGGCATTTTCTCCCAGATCTGTGTGAGGACATCCCTGAGCTGTTTTACAGTCTGAGGAGCAACCTGGTGGCGACTAATGGACCGAAACATAATGTCCTAGAGATGTTCTATTGGGTTTAAGTCAGGGGATCGTGAAGGCCATTCAATTGTTTCAATTCCTTCATCCTCCAGGTACTGCTTGCATACTCTTGCCACGTGAGGCCGGGCATTTTCGTGCATTAGGAGGAAACCAGGACCTACTGCACCAGCGTAGGGTCTGACAATGGGTTCAAGGATTTCATCTGGATACCTTATGGCAGTCAGAGCACCATTTCCTAGGCAGTAGAGGTCTGTGCGTCCCTCCATGGATATGCCTCCCCAGACCATCACTTACCCACCACCAAACCTGTCACGTTGAACAACGTTGCAGGCAGCATAACGTTCTCCTTGTCTTCTCCAGACTCTTTCACGTCTATCACAGATGATCTGTGAAAAGTACAGGGCGCCAGAGGCGGACTTGCCAATTCTGGTGTTCTTGAGCAAATGCCAGTGGAGCTCCACGGTGTTGGGCAGTGAGCACAGGGCCCACTACAGGACGTCGGGCCCTCAGGCCACCTTCATGAAGTCTGTTCCTGATTGTTTGGGTGGAGACATTCACACCAGTGGCCCTCTGGAGGTCATTCTGTAGGGCACGAGCAGTGCTCAGCCTGTTCCGCCTTGCACAAAGGAGCAGGTATCGGTCCTGCTGAGGGGTTGAGGACCTTCTACGGCCCTGTCCAGCTCTCCCACATAACCACCAGTCTCCTGAAATCTCCATGTTCTGGAGATTGTGCTGGGAGACACATTAAACCTTCTTGCTGCAGCATGTGTGAAGGTGCCATCCTGGAGAAGTTGGACAACCTGTGCAACTTCTGTAGGGTTAAGGAATCGCCTCATACTGCCAGTAGAGATAATTATCAAGCCAAAATCAGCACGAGTGGAAAACCAGCCAAAAAAGATCAAGAGGGAGAAACTTGAAATGACCTCCACATGTAACACCAGTCCTGTTTTGAGGGTTTTCTAATTGTTGCCACTGAAGTGCACCTGTTGTTAATTCCATGAACACCAATACAGCTGAAATTGATTAACGAGGCCCTCAGCTGCTTAACCAACAAGAAAATGATCAGACAGGTTTAATTCAGTTCATGCCAGGCCCAATAAAAGAAAGTGTTCCTTTAATTTTTGTGAGCAGTGTATATCAATACATTCTGAAGTCTCAAAAGTTCTGTCTTCTTTTTCTGAGGAAGATATTTCTTGTGGCTACTTTTCTTCTTTCTACATCTCTCTCTAAAGTGATGTTTTTTTTTCAGCTATACTTCCACCGCAGCTCAATAGGTCTGTCAGCTTTACCTCTCCTAATGTGGGAAGTTGTCAAAAGGTTTGCTTTCATCTTACAGACCTTTATATAAGATAGAGGCTGTCTTCTAAAGCAGCAGCAGGAGGTTGTAGGAAAAGTACACTTACGATAATGCTATTTCATAGGGCTGTGAAGCGTTACTTATAGGTGGTAATCTGATTAGAATTACGGATCAAGATCAATGATTTACAGTTCAAACTGATTCTTTGAACGGTTGCTATATGCCTGTATTTGCATTGGATGTTTGAAAATGAAAACATTCTGTAATTAAACACCATCATTTATAAATTGTATTTATCACACAAGATCAGAATCAACAAAACCTAAACACAAAATATTACAAAAATGTGTATTTGTCACTTTAAACATTATCCCACTCAAAGATTTTCAGGCGTTTTCCTTGGTAACTTGAGCTATAAACAAAACATAAACGTCACCGTTGATTAAAGATTAAAAATGACCTATACCCACACTTTTTCAGAGTTTGAAAGCCCCAGGCTAAAAAAGTAAAAGACAATAGTGTACACAGCTAAGAAAATGTTTGAAACTCATCAGCAAAAAATTTTAGATTAATGGATGAATCCCATAAAAAAAGAACAGGTAAATTGGGTAAATGTATTACATTTAAGAGTAATATCTTCCTGGGTTTTTAAACGTACAATGGAATATCAGTGTGGGCATCACTGTCCCATTTAAGTTATTTGTTTAAAATTAGTGATAAAAGAAAAGACGATTCTTTTTGTATTGATTCAGCTGTTGAATTTCTTTGCTGGCCTGAAAAAAAAGCTGCCTCAGTGAATGTAGCTTATGCGTGGGATAGTGCAATTCCTAGGAGCACCCAAGGGAGAAAGGAAACATTGGATAATCATAGAGGCTAGACCAACATTTTTGCACTAGAATAATGTTCTTTGTTAAGGGGATTAAAATTGAAAGATAATTACTGTGTAATTTTTTTAATCCATAATGTTAGTACAAGGAGCAGATACACAAAGCAACCAAAAAATACAAATAAGTTCAGTATTTCTTCAGTTTGCTTTTTTTTTTTAACTTAAAACAGCAATTATTTATGTTTATTTGGAATTGAATAAAATGTTGGACATCTTGAAAGATCTCACCACCCCTGTGTGTTTTAAGTACATAATGTCATCATGATGTAATACATTGTTGCTTATGGCCTTAAGCTCGTTCTCTAACTATATTTTTAATCTACTGCAAAATCGTTTCCAATGGCCTTTAAATTATTCTTATGCAGTTTTTGGCCAAAATGAAAAAAGCTTGTGTTGTTTTTTTAAGAGATACTTTCTGCATTGCAGCAGTAGTTCTTCAGAATTCAGTCTCTGAGTTGTGTGCGGGACTGTTGACGCACCAGTAACCCTACATTGATATCTCAGCATTCCTTTGTTTACACTCTTTCCCACTAGCTTACAGCCACTCACAACCTCAAGCTAACATTGAACTTTTCTCAGCACATTTACACTCAAACTTATAAGTCTTTAAAACAAACAAACAAACAAAAAACAAACAAGATAAACATAATTTTTGGCCATTTGGCTTTAATACTGGAACAGTACAGAGGCAGCATGATGGGGGTGCTTCTTATGTCCCTTATTTTAAACTTTTTCACTCTTAAGCTTGTTTTCATGGGATCTGATGAGGTTTTTTAAAGTTGTTCTTGCTTTAAGTGTAGCATCTTAAGAAAACTTTTGTTGTAAATTGTTACTATATGAATAAACAAAATCAAAGAACCATCCTTAAAAATGTAAAATATATGTTATGTCAATTAAACATCATAAATTTAAATGAGAAAATTTACTCTGGATTGTTTTGCATCCCATGTTTATTTCTAATAAAAGTATTTATTTATTTAACTAACACCTGCTGTTTAGGTATTAAACCCCCAAAAAGGCCAACAGACTGATGTCTGTCAGCAGGCCTCATCAGATAAAACATACGTGGAGCAATCAAAAGTCTGTGCCCTCCTGAAACATTACCAGGTTACTTTGATCTTTTTCGTTGTACTTGTACCGACCACAAGAATCTCTCTTCATCTTTAGATGCCTTTTTTACAATCAAAGCATTGTCAATAGCTGGGCCTCGTCTCTTTGGACTGTTGTGGCTATCCTCACGTTAATTACCTGACAGGCCCTCTGCTCCTGAACGCTTCTGCTTGTTCTGCAGGTTTCTTACAAGCACATTTCTAACACCACAGGCATGACGACTCAGCACTGAACATCATATTATGCTGTTAATTTAAAGGTTTTTCCATTTAAATAAGTTGATGCTCCAGCTCAGGTCTTAAAACAACATTTAATATATGTTGTTGTGTTTCCAACCTATACCATGTGTCAGGTAAAAAATATCTCACAATTGTAGATTTGTTTCACAGCAACCAGTTTTGGAGGACTAGTATATTACATAGTTTATTACTATGACAATCTCTTTCCAGAGATAAAACAGACTTTCTGTTAGTATTAATCTAGGAAAGTAAAATTTTGTTAATTAAGGTTTCACTTGGATTCTGTTTAAATCCTTACAGTTTACCTTTTTTCATAGTTTTTTATACCAAACATAATTGAGTGTAAAATAGAAATCACAAATAAATCATTATTTCATTAAATCACGTTATATAAAATCTATGACCATGTTGAAAAACAAATGTAAAAATATCCATATTACATGAATGTTTTTTTTCTATGAGCTGGCAGGCAGTTGTTTGATGTACTTTAGATGTGACTTTTTACATAAGTGAAATTAAGTCAAACTAAACTTATGGACAAAACTATAACTTTTTTTATTTTTGCAATTTAAATTATTTAGCAGTAACTTTTTGTTATGGCTTTTGACAAAAAAAAAATAAAGGAAGAAC
>NC_050516.1:21473583-21475106 GCF_002922805.2 Oryzias melastigma
AAAAAAAAAAAAAAAAAGGAAGAGCCAACATAACTTTTTCATATTACTATTGGGTGCTTCTGAGTCAACACACACAGCATATATAACTCAATTTTATTTTAGCATCTTTTTATTTATTTATTTTTCTTCGTGCATACATATTGGATAAATGTGAGTGGAGAGCGGGAGATTCAACGTTTAAACAATTTTTTGCATTTAAAGAATTGTGGGTGTTTGTTGTTGTTGTTTTTATTCATGATGCCTATGCTTTTGGTTAAATTAAACTTTAGCCTTCTGAGAGTGACCTTTAACTAGTCTGAAATTAGTCTCTATTTCAAGAGCATACTTCAAACTGGAGCCTTCACTTTTGTTTTTGGCTGCCAAAATTGCCATAAAATGCTGAATGTCCTTGTCAATGTCTGAATGTGTTCAGGCACACTATGTTACTCTGGCAGGATGCCGGGGCAGCTCACCATTGAACGGGAAATTTTAGTTAATTCTCTACGTTGGAACTTGTTGGTTAACTGTTAAATTTGTTCAAATTTAAAAAAATATTTTACCTAAAATCCATATTCTTGTGAAGTTGAACTGCTGTAAAGTGGATGGACAGGATGATGGTGACTCAAATGACTCAAAATAACTTAGACTTCTTGTTAACTCAATATTCTCCTTACCAATAGGATGATGTGGCATATAAACCAGGTTTCTGACCACACTCTACTATTCAAACAGCTCAGTGGTGTTGTGGAAGAGCATCTACCCTGAGTCAAGGAGAGTCTACCCAAAGGCTATAAATAGGACCCAGTGGCCTCCTGCTTGACACTCAGCATTATAGGGTAGGATTGGGGGAGTTAAAGTACCAAATGGCTGTGACTGCAGCTCACTGTTCCCCCAGGGAATGGGTCAAATGCAGAGAACAAGTTTTGCACCCCCAGGTGTGTGACAACTACCATGACTTTAATTTTTCTTTTAAACCACTATATATATACAGTATATGTATATATATATATATATGTATGTATGTAAAACGGAGCTATCTGCTCTCTGCTATGATAAATCCAGAGAAGAAAACGACCATTAGTTTATTTTGGGATGGGGACCTACAGGAAATTTCCACAATGACGAGCAGCGACATTGTCCAAAAATTGCGAAAACTCTGCGGTTTTCCGCGAAAGTCTCGCCTCCCCAACGCCGCGGAAAACGAGCAGTTGAGACAAGATAGACACGCCCCCACCTGTAAGCAGCCGACCTGAAATTCAGCTGGATCAAACTTCTCCCAAAAAGATTGTTATATTGTTTTTCACAAGATTAATAAAAGAAAACGTTTATGAGAAAAAAAAGCTGGAAAAAAAGAGCAAAACAGCATTCCAGGAAAAATATAGAGATAATATATAAAGATAATTTTATTCTTGTTGTTTTTATAAAATTATACCCAAACCTTTCATTCTATGTTGTGTGTCACACTCTGGTCCAGAGTGTGACTGGCAGGTCCAAGGCAAAGGCAACAGACATACACTTTGTCTATGAAAAATACTTTTATGTTT
>NC_050516.1:21476727-21484225 GCF_002922805.2 Oryzias melastigma
TGGCGACTGTAGAGTGGGCTGCTGCAGTGGTGAAGGCCCACCCAAAGAGTGTCCTGTAGGAGAGGCAGCAACCGCTACACCGGTCAGAACAGTGGAAGTTCATCAGAAGTTCACCGGAGTTCTGGACGAGACTCTTAGCTTAGAAGTAATCCTCTTCTGATTTCCCATCATCCTTTGTTTACACTCTCTCCTGCTAACTTACAGCCCCTTACAACCCCAAGCTAACAATATTTGTGTAACAAAAATGGCAAGCAATTTTGTACAGTTTTGAGCCAGATGTCAGCTCAGACAAGGAAAATGAAGACATTAATGGATCTATTTATCTGTGAGTGGATGCATCAAAATGGAACGGAACAGGGGGACTTTGGCACTCCCATTTTTCAATTGTTTATCTGCGACATATTCATCGTGATTTGAACTACCCAGAAATGCAGATTTAATTGTAATTTTTTTATATATGTCCTTCTTCGTGATAAAATGCTACAAAAACATGTTAAAAACACTATTTTAATTGGAGTTGGTCTGCAAAGGGTTAAATCAGTTTAAATTAACCAATTGTATTTAACAGTAAAGGTAATGACTATACATAAAGAAAACAGTTATAATGTCAGAATTTTCCAGTACTAAAAAAAAAACCCCAGCGTTATTTAAAATAGTTCTTTTAAATAGTGTTCTAACAAACAATGCCAGGAAACCACAGCGATCAAATGAGCGCACAGTGAAACCCTAGAAAATTAAAATTCAAAGCTCTTTTTGAGACCAACTCTCTCAAAGGTGATTAGTTGTTACAAGGAGCACTGCAAAAATGTAACAGAGGAACAAAAGGTCATGCTTGAATGCCAGCCCAGGCACATGTAATCAGACACAGATAACAAAAACAACTTCAGGAAAATGTGACTCACGCATCTACAGTAATAAAACCCTCATACTCCATTGTCAGTATCTCTCACCTTTCTGCCTACTCATCTTATTTAAACACTGCTAAAATATCCAGTCACTCAGAAACAGTATTTTCCATTTGTGTTTCTTTTTTTGCATGTTGACTACAACACTCCTTTGCTTTTGGAAGATACTGAGCCTGTTTTAGTTTGTATTCAAGGCACTCACTCTCGTTTTAATGGATGCTGCTGGTTGAGCTGCACCTTCCATCTAGACTCCAAGAATTTCCTTTGGGCATTGTCCCACTGTTGGAAGGGCTACTGCTAATCCAATAAAGGATCTTTGATTGTTGGGGGGATACTGATGGGTTGTCATCAAGCCACGCAGCCTAAGAATTAAAATGACTTTAAGATGCCAGAGTGAATCAGCAGCGACAATTCAAAAGAATAGCATCACAATATGCTTCATTTCCTTGATGATAAATGTAATCAAATAAAGAAAATTGTTTGTTAAAATTTTCTTCTTCGTGTTATTGTAACTATCGTAAAATAAGCACTGAGAGATTACTTTTAGTATTCTTTGTGTTCATAATTTACAGCCTCTCCTCTCACATGTGACATGAAGTCAGAGTTATGCTGCTATGTGGAGGTCAGTGTCTATTCATTACAGCTTTCACTGGATTATTCCAGCCGTACCCCAAAGGCTTCAAATAGACGTTTTGGACTGTTTCTCCCCACAAAAAAGAAAAGATTCCTTCCTGATACTATGTTAGCCAAAGGAAATGCACATATTACAATACTCTTACTTCTTGAACCAATAGAAACTTCTTTAATTTCTCTAAAATGTGATTAAAAAATGAATTTTCATTTTCCTCCTTGCTTTATTACTGTTTTTTTTAATTAACATTTTTTTTAATATCTTTTTCCTTCCCTGAAATTTGAAGATGTGAGACCATCAGGTCCCTTAGCTCCCACAAGCCAGTTCATGCGGGTCACCTTTCTTGCACCTGCCCTGATTATCTCCATGGCAGTACTGTTTACCACATATTTGACAGAATTATACAAAATGAATACACTCACTGTTATATCAGTGCGCTTTGAGGATTTTAAAGCTTTTTAAATTGTGTTTTCGGTTGGTTGTTGTTATGGTTTCTATGGAGGCTATTTTTATCATGTTATTTGTTTCTATGGGTCATGATCCACAGGGATTTCATTCTAGAATTCCATTTTCTCAAGAGGCTTTGCTACAAATTCAGTGCTGTGTAACAAGATGTTACATTTGCCATGAATATAAAATCCAGATTTATAGTTACCTTGGCTCATTGCCTTCCTTGAGTCCTTTTTAATCAATAAATGTTGTTGAGGTTTGGCACTCTGAGGACTAATGTCGGCTTGTTTGGGGATAAATAAACTTTATCTTAAGTCATTTAACACATCAAATACATAATTATTTTGGTTGCTGTCTTGGTAGCTGTTTGATTCTTCTGCTTCCTTGCACATTTTAAACCAACCTTTTGATTCATTTGATGCAGCAAGTGTGAAAGTGTGTTGTTTGTGAAGTCATGTTTATTCAAAGTTTTATTAGGTCATGAGACAATATTATAACTCCATAATCCATTAATTATTAACATTTAATTTACTACTGTTGTGTTCTACATACTGAGAAAAAATTTCTTTTTTGAAGCAGCTGCATGTTCTTTTTTCATTTTATATATATTTATATTTGCATTGGCTCAGCTGCCTTGACTCACAAATGAACTAGAGTGCCATCCCATTCCTAACCCATGGACTTCATCATAATGTTGGTGCACCTTTTGCAGCTATTGCAGCTTCAACTCTTCTAGGAAGGCTGTCCACAATGTTGAGGAGAGTGTTTATAGGAATTTTTTATCATTCTTCCAAAAGCACATTTCTCAGGTCACCCACTGATGTTGGTAGAGAAGGTCTGGCTCTCAGTCTGTGCTCTAATTCATCCTAAATGTGTTCTATGGGGTTCAGGTCAGGACTCTGTCCAGGTCAGTCATCCACACCAGACTCTGTCATCCATGTCTGTATGGGCCTTACTTTGTACAATGGTACACAGTCATGTTGGAAGAGGAAGGGGCCGCTCCAAACTGTTCCCACAAGGTTGGGAGCATGGAATTGTCCAAAATGTTTTGGTATCCTGTAGCATTCAGAGTTCCTTTCACTGGAACTAAGGGGCCAACTCCTGAAAAACAAGCCCACACCATCATTCCTCCTCCACTAAATTTCACACTCAGCTCAATACAAATGTACCGTTCTCCTGACAACTTCCAAACCCAGACTTGTCTATCAGATTTCCAGATGGAAAAACATGATTCATCACTCCAGAGAAGGCGTCTCCACTGCTCTAGAGTCTAGTGGTGGCATGCTTTACACCACTGCATCTGACGCATTGCATTGCACTTGGTGACGTGTGGTTTGGATGCAGCTGGTCGGCCATGGAAACACATTTCATGAAGTTGTCTGCGTACTGCTCTTGGGCTAATCTCAAGGTCACATGAAGTTTGGAGCTCTGTAGCAACTGACTGTGCAGAAAATTGGTGACCTCTTTGTACTTCAGCATCCACTGACCCCTCTCCATCAGTTGATGTGGCCTACCACTTGGTGGCTCAGATGCTATTGCTCCCAAACTCTTCCAATTAGTTATGAGAGAGCGGACAGCTGACTGTGGAATATTTAGGAGCGAGGACATTTCACGACTGGATTTGCTGCACAGGTGGCATCCTATGACAGTTCAATACTAGAATTCACTGAGCTCCTGAGAGTGGAATATTCTTTGTAAAAACTGTCTGCATGTCTGAGTGCTTGAATACATACACCTGTGGCCAAGTGATTAGAACACCTGGTTCTGATCATTTGGATGGGTGAGCAAATACTTTTGTTAATATTGTGTATTTTCAATCATACATATCAACAAATATTTTAACCCTCTTATTTATACTGAGCACATTTGCATCTCGAGTATGTTTAAGGGACTTGTTTTGTGATTGTTTCTGCATCGCTTTTGCATTTATCTTCATATTGTGTTTCATTTGTATGTATATATTTTTAAAACGTTTTCTGCCTACTTTCTGCTTAAATTTAAATAGTTTTGACTATATTGTTTTAAAATTGCCATTGATCTGGAGGTAAGGTCCCACTGTTGTTTGAAAAAAAAATACTGTGTCATCATTTTTTATTTTTAAATGATATTAAAATACAAACCGACCAGTCAGAGTACACAGGATGCTGAATAGTTGTGCTGTGCCAACTCAAAGTTTTCTTACCCCGAGTACTATAATTCAATTTGCAGAGTTAATTTTTTTCCACAATCTGAGTAATGCTGAACAAAGAGAGAAAACACAAAGCTCTGTGTATAATAACATCTCCAAGCTTGGAGGTTTTGGCTCTTTGTCGTGGTTAGTCGAAGCTTAATAAAATGCTGTGCATGCATTTAAATTTTTTACATCTTGTCTGTTTATTTAAATGTCTTTTCAACATCAGCTGCAGCACAGCTATAGCTCAGATTAATTGCGTTTATAGAATCATTGCTCGTGGAACACACCCTGAACGACACGTTGTGTCCTCGTACTACACACATCTTTGCTCCTGGGTACATGGTGTACCAGATCAAAAATGAATCTGCTTGGACCAAAAATGAGTCTGGTCTAGGAGTAAGGCTGCACTGCTGTTATCCTGCTGCCTTAAAGTATGCACATCTCCTCTGTAGTAATGTTTTATCAATGTTATTTGTTGGATTAAACTGGAAAATGACTGCAATAAGAAAAGATATTCAACCACTTGCTGATGCACTCTGATGTTGATAGTCTTTGCGCATCTCAACACAAAATTCTGTCTTTTTTTCACAACTGCATGGGTCTGACGTTGGTATGATTTTGTATTTATCCTCTTACAAGAAAGATTGAGACTGTTTGCACTGATATTAAAGGAGAAGGAGATCCAGCAGCTTATTGAAAATCAGGCAAAGGAACAAGCCAGAGAAGGCATGCTGTGTGCTTGCTTTTACAACCACTCAAACTGCCTTTCACCAATCACCTCTGTGTCTGAGGCTCTGATGAGAAAAGAGAAGCGGAGAGAGGTAAAAGACAAAGGGATATGGAGTAAATCGGACACCTGCCTGAATATGGAACGGCTTAGGCATTTACAATGACTGAGCAACATCATCGAAGCAAAGCAGATTGAGAGTTTTTGCATTCACTGTCGGTAAGAAAGACAAACAAGGAGTTGCTGTGACAAAAATTGGCAAAGAAGGAGAACAAGTGTGCAGCTTTCAGGCGTTCCATCATCCAAAAAAACTCTTGCAGCTTCCCCTCTTCCCTCCTCCTTTCGGAGAGAGAGCAACAGAGAGAGTCACGCTTACAAGCTAGAGAAGAGACGTCAAGAGGAGGATCCGAAGAGCAGGGAAAAAATCCTTCCCTCCTTTCTGCTGCCTCTCTTCGTTGCGTCCTACAGGCAGCAAGGAGCGAAGAGGAGTGAGGAGGATCCGGCTGGCATTTTTTTTTCCTGCACCGCTTCTCTGCTATTTCTGCGGCTTTATCACAGTGCGGTCAACGCAGGGAGAGCCGCAGAGAGCTCGATCAGTGACATCGCTCCGCAGCAGAAGAGTAGCAGAGACAAGCTGGGATGCTTAACAACCTGACGGACGCAGAGGAGGGGGACGGAGGAGCGCAGAGCCAGGGTGAGTGATGCGATGTGTCATGCGGTCACTCAAACACATGAGCAGAAACGCATAAATAGAGAGCTTCGCTGGGTGATGCATGGCATACAGGCGGAATACTGAGCCTGCCCACGCAAAACCATAAAAGAAGACTAAATATACTGTATGTAGCAGCAAAAAGCACACACATGAACACGCACAGCGTAGGTTTAAGCACACAACAAGACTGCAGCAAAGCTCATTGGTGTGTGCGAGTTTAACATAATACAGTGGTTGGCCTGTTTGCCTGCTGCTCCTACTGCAAGGCTGTTGTGACAAGAATAGTAATGTGCTCATGCTATACGATGGATTGTGAGCATAAGGGTATTACAGCTTTGTCCAGCGCATGCACACACTAATACACACATGTCAATAAGTAAAATTGCATATGTGCTCAAGGACTAGTCGCACGAACATCTAATGCTCCCTCCGTTCTTCATGGATGAAGGAAATATTCCTGCCACATATGGCACTCCGGACTCTGGTATGGACAGTTACGCATACACACATGCTCTCTGCCCGTGCACACGCGCACGGCTACTCACATTTACTGAGACCGAGCCACTGTAGCTGCTAATCCCATCGCCCCCAGCTGTCAAAATCAGCCCTCTGTCCAATCCCTGTCGCTCACCCCACTCTTCAGTCTCTGCAGGCAACCAGGAGGATGACTTCAGGATGCTGCTTTGTGCTGAGCTCTTTTTTGTGTGACACAAGACACCACATACCATCTAAGTGAACATTGTACCTGTTGTAGAAAACACAGGATTTTGTAAAGCATTATTGAAACAAGCTAACGGTGAAAGTCCAGTGTAAAGTCAGGCTTGATTTTCTAAAAATAGGAAAAATTCTGCAGTCATTAGTAAGAGCGTCAATGGAGGCACCTCCTTATGTGCAGAGAAATCTTTAACAAGGAACAGACAGCATATTTCTCTCAATGTTCTCTCTCATTGCCCTCTTTTTTTTTTTTAAGCTCTGCTCTCCACATTTGTGTCTCACTTTTTCTTCCCTCTCGCTCTTCATTACCGACCAGTGTGTTGTCATGCCAGGGCTCATAGGAATGCATGGCAAAGATGGGTAGGAGCTGAGAAAACAATCACTTTGCTGCTTTACCTACATGCAAAGGCTTAATGATAAAAATAGACCAGCTTTCACGGCATGAATATTTAACTTAATGCTACTGTCTTTCTGTGTATGTGTGTGTATTTGTATTAGGGCTGTGTGTGTGTGTGTGTGTTTCCATTGCTAATGGCCTCTTCAGCTCTGTGTAGATGTCAGAATCTTTAACTCTCCCGTCTGTCCCTTTACATTCAGTTTTGAGGTAAAACCTTTGCATGCAGCGCGCATAAAGCCAAAAGTGGATGAGTCAAAAAGTGGATTAGCTTTCCCTGCCACCTCCTCCCAACTCCTAACTCCAGTCATTTCTTCTGTCACTCTCCCTATCACTCTCTTTTTTGTCACTCTGCCGTTGCAGCATATCTCGGAATAGTTCCTCTTTCACGCACTCTGACACAAACACCAACCTCTTCATCCCCCTCACTAGCTGTGCAGCAACCTGAATTACTCTGTTTAGTCATCAGTACTATGCAGGACAGCAGAGGTTGTCACTGTCCACTGGTTTCCTGTGCTGAAACTGCTCCCACCTCCCTTCTCCCACTCTCTCTTTCAGTCTGCTGAGCACTGTCCAAGGTGCTGATTTACAGCCTTCATTACATGGCTGGATTACAGCTTGGGAGAGTTACGCAGATCATTGAGTTCCTGTGTTTTTGCATTGACAGGGGTGGTTGTTTTTACTTTTAAAATTGTGCAATGCAAATTACAATATGATTTAGATATTTTGAGTTTGACAAAGTTATGTTTATCTTCTAATTTTACCAGAAAAAATTGGAGAGCAGGAGATTCA
>NC_050516.1:21484359-21486969 GCF_002922805.2 Oryzias melastigma
TTGTAGAAATTTCTACATTAATTGCATTTTTATATACTTTTTCAAGACATTTCATTTTGAACGTTTTTGCAGAATTTTGTTGGCTGGATGATTTTTTTTACAGTTCAACTAAAACTTAAACCGTTTGCATGTCATCAATTTTTTTAAAATATTTTTTTATGTGTACATCTATATAGGAGTAATTTTGATTTTATCTGTAAAATATGTTTAAATATAAGATTTTTTTTTTTACTTATTTAAAGTTACTTTAAAACCCTTTCATGTTTTACAGATAGGCTAAAATAATGAAAATTTCAGATAATTGACTGCATTTATCTAATAACATTTAGGTGTAAGGAACATTTACTAAGTCTAAATATTTTCTAACATCTGTAAGAAATAAATGAAACACAAAAAAACCAAACCAAAAAACCGAAGCTTATAAACAAGAAACCATTTAAAAAAAAATAATCTGAAAATGTTTTTTTAAATTAGTAAATCTGAAATTTTTATAATTGTCTCAAAAGTTGCTTTACAACAATTATTTTAATTAAATAAACATTTTTTTGATTGCAAATTCAAAGAGAAGCAAAGAAGTTACACTTTTTAAATAGCAAACTATTGTTTACTGATGTTTTAGTAAAAACGATTCCTTTGCTCAAAGCTTATGAGCTCACAGCCTTTTCTACTGATACAAAACATCAACAATCTGAATTACCCAGGTAAATTTTACTCGTTTAAAAAACATTTTAAAATATTTGTTTAGTTTTAAGATGAAAACATCACTTACAACTTTTTGTAAATGCACAGAAGACATCAACTGCCACGAATAAGGCAGTAGCTGGTTCAATTGTTAACCCCTGCATTTGTTGCAGTCAGCGTAAGCTCTAATAAACTTTGGGGATTTTTCACATTGGAGGCAAAAAATCTGCTTGTTTTACCAAACCATTTATTTGAGAATCTTTGATAATTATTTTTAATTTTTCCTAAATACAGTGTATTTGATGCATTTCACATTAAAACATTTTTTTGTGTGTGTCGTCTTGGTTTTTAAAAATGTACATTTTTAACAGTTGAAGAACATTTTCACCTTGAAAAAGGTGAAAAATTTTAAAAAACATTAGCCTAAAAAACATAAATGCCGCTTGACTCAATCAACAAAATACGTGAAGGTTATTTGATTATGAAAACAACCATTATCACAATCTATCTAGCGTCCTCCTCTCTGCAGCCAGTCCGTACTCCCGGCCTGGACTGTGAATGGGGTGGTAATGATGTTTTAGATGTGGATGACTGCAAAATACTGCAAAAAGCTCCCCGGGGCCCTCTCCTAGAGAAGCAGTTGTTGTGTGTGCTCAATGTTATTATTCTCTGTCTACACTCTCTGCAGATTGTCTGCTATGAATGGAAAGAGAGGAGAAGCAGACTGCTGGCTAATATAGAACCACAGGCACTTGTTACTTAGAGGTGGCTCCATTGCTGCACACAAAAACAAAGCATTTCCATTGGCTCTTTGCTTCAGTGTAAGATGTCTACTTGAAAAAGACCTTTGTTATGCTGGTCCGCAAGAGAGCCCTTAATGGAGCAAATTTAAGGCTATTGCCATGAAAACCCAATTGCTTGCATGCATTGTAGATTTTCTTAAGTTCAGATTCTACAAAAACAGATGACTCTATATTACTTGAAACTAATGACGAGGCTTGTTGAGAGCAATGGTTATAACTTTTTTAATCAGTTTTTTAAATGTATTTTCTCTATTTGCCTTGGGTAAAATGCACATCTAGATGTACTGATGGTTGATAGTTATAAAAACAAAGTTTTTAAATTTAAACCCCATCATACTTGACTTTAGTGGCAAATATATTGATAGATTCTGCAATGTTTTTTTTCCATTCAAGTTATGCTAAACTATAGAGGTGTAACTATTAATCAAGTTAATTGATTAATCAATTATTTCTCCGATCCAACCAGATTGATCTGCCTGACATGAGTTGTTATTCGAATCAGCCTATAATATTATAAATTCATTTCAACATGAAATAAATTGATTATATAGATATTGGAAAATACTATTTGAATTGAGGGACGGTGGGTACATTTTACTATGACTAATAAATGATTAACCAGCATCGTTACAGTCCAATGTGTGGAAATACTTTGAAGTTTACAGACATGTGAGGTAGAATGTTGTAATAATGTTTAATTTGTATAATTTTGAGGTGGAAAAACAATAGAACTTTATGAAACTAAAATGTAAATGTATTTACCATAAATACTTGTTTATTTGTTTGTTTGTACATATGTTTAATTTACATCCGATTGTCTTGCAAGAAATTCAAGATTTCTGGAAAACTTCACCTGCACTGTTCAGTATTTATCTCAGAGTCAAACCGGTAGAATTTGTGGCTAAAGATGTTCTGGATTAATTTTAGGTCAGTGAATCTGATTGAATTGGCTTAATCAAAATGAACCACTGTTGGCTATGAATTGTATCAGCAACTACAAACAATGATATCAATCAAATTGCTGTTAAAATGAATTGCTAAACCCCTACTAAAATAAGTGAAGTCCCGAATTTAATGGTATGTTGCGAATTAGCGACATACGGTGAAGGGCTCAGCAAACGTGAAA
>NC_050516.1:21487261-21488377 GCF_002922805.2 Oryzias melastigma
TTGGCTATGAATTGTATCATCAACTACAAACAATGATATCAATCAAATCGGTGTTAAAATGAATTGCTAAACCCCTACTAAAATAAGTGAAGTCCCGAATTTAATGGTATGTTGCGAATTAGCGACATACGGTGAAGAGCTCAGCAAACGTGAAACATTAAGTCACGGTTCTTCGTGAAATAAAGTGGATGGATGTAGTTTTATCGCTTTAAAAGCAGAAGCATATAATCAGTGTTGAAGGACTATCCTGCCTAAAGCTCAGTGTTGACTCATACTGATATAGTTTAAAGCTCAGATAAAAGAATAGATAAATGGGGGCATATGCACTCATGCACATTCTACTGGCCCAAAACAAAATTGACTCCTTTCATAAAAGTATAGTTTAAGCGTTAAACCTCGTTATGATAAGCTCATTCCCCTGACTTTATGGTGAATTGCTGTTGCATCAGGATAATGATATGCTCAGCGTATTAACAGCAAAAAACATGAATGGTATATAACAATGTATTATTTTTATTAAATTTATTATTATTGAAGATAATGACAATATGAATAATCAAAACATTATATGTACTTGTACTTAAAAAAATAATTCCCCTAGCCAGAAAAATAAAATAGTTTTTAGTCTAATTAAGATAATAGACTGTTCAATCTTTTTTCTAATGTATCGACTTTGGCAAGCTGCAGTCAAATGAATGTGATCTCAACTGCTGTCCCTATTTCTTTAGAATGGCAAAAACGCTGCAGAGATGGGTTTTTTTTAGAATGTTTATTTAAAACCAGTTCAATCAACTTCCATTATTAAATTTCCCAATTTCTGGCTTCGAATCAAAAGGATAGAAATGCAATTCAAATGCCGGAAATGAAAACAAAATATTGACGTGAAGATGAAATTCTTAACATAAAAAACAAGTATTTTAGGTTGTCTTTACTTTTTAATGTTTTCATAATTGTCTGACATTAAAACACAAATGCTCACACTGTTAAACTATATGCACTCTATTATTTTATGAGCAACTAAAATTAGAATCAATATTCTTCAAAATATATATTTTTTAAAAAACATGTCGATTCCTGGTTGACTTATCGGGAAAGTGATCTGTACACGGCCAGTGA
>NC_050516.1:21488509-21490648 GCF_002922805.2 Oryzias melastigma
AAACATGTTGATTCCTGGTTGACATATCGGGAAGGTGATCTGTACACGGCCAGTGAAGGAAGTCTTAACTGAACTCATTATATTTTAGTGCTTTTATGCCTCCAATTGAAGGAATCTTCGTCCTTAAGGAGTCTTTTAGTTTGCAGCTCAGTTGATGATACTCTGAACTCACCGTTGTCAAGAGGAAACAGAGCCATAAAAACAAGGAAAATCAACCTATTGATTTGCCTTGACTCAACAATTTGGGGGATTTTTAGGTTCTTTTTAATTGAGACCAGCTTTGCAAATGTTAAACCACTGCACAGCAACCAGGGGCTCACATTAAGACCGCTGTCTGTTGATACAAAATAAAAGCAAAATAACTGCTGTTGCTACATGACAGTGTACATGTTGTGCAAATCAGAGGCTGGCTTCGTTCCATTTTCTCAAGCTGTTTTCATTTGGCTCAAGAGAGGCAAAATAACCAAGTAGGTAATGTGGATCGCCATGGTTACGGTCTGGGCAGCTGGAAATCTTCCATACAATTTTTTAAATATTCAGCCTTTATGCTGAGGTTACCCGTGACGAACACAATACTGTCACTTATTCCTTTATTCAAGTCGGTGAGTGCTGTGATCCGTTCAGTTTCATTGTTGAAGTATTTAGTTTCAGTAAGGGAATTTCCTTGGTCATTTGCATATTAGAAAACATGAAGAAATGTTTCTTTCTTTTCTTGGTCACACGTTGACTGTGTTATTAGTGTGGTGACTGTGGATCTGAGAGGTTTGCCCTTGAAACCACTGATTTCTTTTCCTTTCACTTTGCTGCATGATTTCACAGTTTTTTTTTGTTTTTTTTTTCATTTCACATGCATGTTCATAAGGCATTGAGATTGTGTTTGTGTGTGGATGTCCATGTTATTGTCTTACAAAAATGTTGGTGGTATTGTTGGTTTTATAGGACATTTGGGTGCTTCTGGAGTAGTTTTAAAAAAAATTTCTAGCAACACAAACCTAGAGTTTACATTTATTTGGATTTCATTGGAGTTACTAATAAGGTACTTGTGTACAGCAGCAGAATCATATTTTTAATTAAATCTGGAGTGCACAGATGCAAACACTGGTTATGTAATCTGGGTTTAGATAGTGGGGGGGGGAGTTTTCACAGGGTAATAAATGATGCAGTGTTGTGATAAAAGTTGATCCTTTAAAGGCAAATGGGGAACACAAATTATTTCGTCAGTACTTTCATGCATTCTGTGAAATTTGCTCTAATTTTTCAAAATCTTTCTGATTGATATATACTTTACTCGCTCAAAAACATCAGACTTTGTTTTTAAGAACTTTGCTCCACAGATCACAGAGATTATTAAATCTGTTGCTTTTGTTCCAAAAAAGTACCAGTTGGCCATTAGTTGAGTCAAAAAAGAGACTAATTATCCATCAGCTTCTACTTTTTTGTTTTATGTTGTATAGTCTCAGCAGGAAAATTAGGACAGCATGTAAAGTGGTAATTTCCTTTCACAGAGACACACAACTGGGCTTTAAAAAGAGGCCAACACAACAAAAACAACCAAAAAACTCCAGTGTTTATCAAGTTTTACTTCATCAACTGAACAGACCAGCTGACACAATGAAACCAAACATGATGAAAAAGGGAAGGAACAGACAATCTTAACAAATTTAATTAAAGTATTTTACAAAAATGAATAACAATTCATGGGATCGATTGATGTTCTGTCTTCTTATTCTCAACAAATTATAAACACAGAAATGTTGGTTTCTAAAAAGAAAGTAAGGAGAGCAAACACTGCTAAACAAGTATGTTAATTTACAGAATCTAAGTAAATAAAATAGTTTTTACACTTTAAAAAGTAAGTAAACTGTATTTTCCTCATTAAAAGGTTTTTCTTAACAGAAGCAGGAAAAAAATATATGTATGTAATATTTATTTATTTATCAACTTTTAGTGATTTAAAATTCTCGTAATGATTAAAACTAATGGAAAATGACTTTTAAATCTCTACATTAGTGAAAGAAGCGTAAACAATTTAAGTGTCATCTTTTTTAATGTCTGCCACTTTTACAATGAATGTGTTCATTAGCAAAGCAGAAATCTTTTAGTCATCAGAGTTTTCCAAAGTTAACCAAAACATTGCGC
>NC_050516.1:21490712-21490863 GCF_002922805.2 Oryzias melastigma
AGGAACAGACAATCTTAACAAATTTAATTAAAGTATTTCACAAAAATGAATAACAATCCATGGGATCGATTGATGTTCTGTCTTCTTATTCTTAACAAATTATAAACACAGAAATGTTGGTTTCTAAAAAGAAAGTAAGGAGAGCAAACAC
>NC_050516.1:21490924-21493438 GCF_002922805.2 Oryzias melastigma
CATTTTCCAAAATACTTTAAATGTTTCTACATTCTGAGCTTTATTGACTTCAGACTGATGTCAAACGGATGTTTTGTCTGCTCATTTTCCATCATTGATCTGGAGATAGCAGATACAACCTTTGCCAGCATTGCTTGTGTTTTGTAATGGAGTTGATCTCTTTAACCCTTATCAATCAGATAGATTTGACTGAAAGACAGTTCTGATATTCTGCATGGTTTAGATAATATTACTACCTTATAATACAACTTTTTTTCTTTTGTTTTTGTTAAATATCTGTTCTTCAAGAGAAAAAAGGAGCAGTTTTCCTTTCTACTCAATTTGCAGGGAACTGCTATTCATGCTGATCACAACATTCAAAAATATATAGCCAGGATTTTTTTTTTTTATAGCAAAGGGTTAAAGTGCCCCACAGCTCCAAGTGACGGGTAAATGTATAAGGCCATTACTGGATTACGGCAATTATGACTGGGGCCTAAAGAGCAACACTGTAATTTGGACATTCTCAATGGCAGGGCATCAGTGGAGTTGTTTGGGAAAATAGTCATTCATTGCTGAAAGAGGACAGCTTTTCTCCTTTTTTCTAGAACAAACTGTACACAGCTAATCCCATGACACACTAACACACGCATGCACGAAACGAGGTGATTATATACCATCAACTAAATAGTCCAATTGAACAGTCTAGTTTTCTACAGATTTCCCTGAAGCAATAGTGCTTTCTCCCAGACTTTCCTGTCACAGATGGCTTGTTAGGGGTCAAACAAGGAGGTACGCATGCAGACTTTGATATCTTGACAAATTATGATTGGTTCTGATGTTAGTGTTAAATGCCATATGGTATTGCTGCCTGCTATATCTCTGGTGCATTTGTCTGATTTAAGAGAGGAGCGGTAATGGAAATGTGTGGCTGGATTTCATGTCACTTAGCAGTAATTCTATGTATCTATATTTATATTTCTGGCTCAGCTTTGATCGTTATTGTTGTCAGAAGTAGCACTGAACTGCTCACATCCCTCTCTTTTACACTACATTATTCACTCTTTGCCTTTTAGCTCACCACATAAACCATGGCCGGATAAGTGTACGTACAGATGTTGTATAACCTCACAATAAAACATTGATGTCTGAATGCATTTTATACTCCATTTCCCTAAGTATAGTGTTGCCTTTGGTTAAGCCGACCACCGAGCTCGTAGGGCTCCAGCACCTCTTACTCTTCTGCATCTATCACTCTCTTTCTCTCTTACAACAGCTTAGCTGACATGTCTGCGTATCTCTGTCATACTTTTGTCTGTAGCTGATGCGACTATTTGAAAAGCATTTGCTATTTCGCAAAAGCGTATGGAGCCCATCCACTTTCTCAGCGAATGCAAATAAACAATCAGGTCCCTCTGCAGGCAGTGAAGAGCTGCGCCTCTTGCCCCACATCCTATCTCAGCCCTCAATAGAATCCCATTTAGCTTTTGTGAAATATGAAATGAGGAACTTAACTGGAGAGCTGTGAAATAGATGTAATGTGTGCCTGCTGAAAGCTTTCGCAGTGGGATGTCAGTGTTCGGTGTTTTGTGTTCGACGACTAGAGATATTTGACGCAGAGAAGTTTTAATTTTCCTTTCCTTTTGAGCTTAAAGTCAAACTGCAACTCGTGTATACATGTTAACATTTATATTTTCTTCCTTTTTCAAAATTATTTCTAACCAACATGATCAGCTTCCATCTGTGGATTTTCTAAACAGCATAACCAATTATTATTTACAGTATTTTTTTTATTAAGATATCCGTTTAGCAATATAATTCTTTCCTTGAATATTTTTCTGAAGCATTGCTGAGGATGTCATGTCTGAACTGATCAAACTTCAAACTGTGCACTTCTTTGTTTTGTTTTTATTTTTAAGATGCATACACTTTAGTATTACATTATAAAAATGTATTACGACATAATCAGGAAATACTCAACTTGGAAAACTGTTTTTGGGGGGGTAATTTTTTAGACTCTCTTTTTTTTAAGTATTTTCCTAGATTAAAAAACGTTTGATTTATTCCCTTAAACATGCTCATTGCTCATACTGTACTTTTTAAAATATATAACAGTGTCACTTTATATCATTTAACATCTGTGATTAATGCATTTGTTTCGACCTTTCTGACTTGATGGTCTTTTTTTTTTTTAAATAATTAATCCTCAGCCATATTTAAGACACATAAAAGCCCCCAGCTTTTTAAAGTAGAGCCCCATATGTTCCCCCGTTCTCACTTATAATTCATGATCTGTCATTTGATGGTTTTCATAATCTGCTTTAAACACAAGATTTCCTGCTGACAAACATATTTACACTTTCTGAAATAAAAGTGTTGACCAAACAGACAAATGGAATTAGAAAAAAATAAGTCCTGAAATCCACTTACTGACCAAAATGTACTCTAAGCTTAAACTTTATCAAATATGTACAAATAACAGCAAAACACATTGATACTATGCACAGCAAATTTCCAGAGTTGAAAAATCTGGAG
>NC_050516.1:21493548-21519859 GCF_002922805.2 Oryzias melastigma
GGAGTTTATTCCAAAGACCAGAATTTGCTGTGTGGTTTTTACTGCAGAGTTAAGTAGAAATGAATGAGTGAAAGTTCTTTCTTTGTCTCCTGTTGAAATTTCCACATATATATGCTGTTTTTTTAGTAGTTTGCTTAGCTTTCTCTCCTCGGTTCAGTTCATCCCAGACCAGCTCACTGGGGTTCAAGTTCAGAGACCGTGTTGCCCACTCCATGTTTTCAGGCTTACCATCTTGTTTTTTGTCCTCAGGGTAGTTCTGGCAGAACTCGGCTCATGTTTTGGGTCATTATCTTGTTGTTGGATGAGCCCCTGATCAACATAAGTGCATACCAGAAGGAATTGCATAGTGCTGCAGAATGCTGTGGTAGTTGGATTCTTTCACTTATCCCCATTTATTTATTTATTTATTTATTGTCAAGTTCTAAGATTCTTCTTGATTAACTAAATATTTCAAATTAATGTCATCAGTTCATGAGACCAGTAGTCTAGTGGTGATGTTTCCGGGCCCAGATGAGCTTCTTTTCTTATACTGACATCTTGGCAATGGCTTTCTTGCTGCTAGTCGTCCTGTCAAACCAGCAGCTGGAAGTCTTCTTCCTTACAGTAAATTCTGTGGCTGCCTCACAATAAAGCTATGCTTAAAGTTGCTGTTCCATGAGCAGCTTTTCATGCAGATGAATACTCGTCATCTGATTCAGTTGTGACTATGGATCTGCCAGGCCTCTTCCTGCCAGAGTTTCTCCCAGTTTCTGAGCACTTTTTGATCACCAAGAAAGCTATACTCGCCAATACCTTGTCTTTTTTTTTTTTTTTTTTACATTTTCTCTGTTAGAAAAAAGACTTGTTCTGTGTTCTGTCCCTCTGTAACTGTTAGTTTCCTTTTCCTTGACTCTTGAAACAACATCCAACTTTCAGCTGTGCAATCTTTTTCAACTAAAGCTCACAAGGTTATGGCGTGACAGTGCGTTCCAGAACTCCTTTTAGACAGACAAAGAAGGTCATAAGTAATCAGTAAAAGTTGGAACAGCTGTCGGAATAACTTTTAAGGCTTAATTAACCTCTATTGCACGAAAATATTTTCAAATTGTTAATCTACTTCATGGACCTTTTTGTCTGTGTGTGCATTTTACACACTTTTTCATTTTTAGAAAACTTAAAATTAAATTTAGATCTCTAACAGTTTACGTTACTTTTGTATTATTTCAAGTTATTCATTAAACTTTACCATCTTGAACAAGAAGACAGCTGTTTTAATTTAACTGGCAGTGTGTATGCTTTGAATACATATCTTATTTTATGTAACTCAGTCTGCAGATGATTCCTTGACTCTAAATTTTTCCCCCTTAACCGTTTCTTTAGAGGTGATTTCTACACCCATTCAGCTGTCTTGAGAGCAAAAAGGTTTCGTGACCTCCAACAAGTAATCCCAGGCCCTCCTCTTACACCCTGATCCTTCCTCATTTGCTGTCTATCGGCTTTTTCTTTTCCTCTCCTATAATCTAGGATGTGTAGATCATTAAACTCAACACTTTGTAATCCCTTCAGCCTCCTACTCCACAGCTGCCTCCCAGATTGGTCATCAGATGGCTACTTTTTTAGCTTACTGCAGCACAAGGCTTTGGCTAAGGCATTCATATTCACAGCTGGACGTAGCCTTAAGACTTATGTTGGCCTGTCAGCTAAGTGTTACAGTAGTTTGAGCTCTTTTGAAGAACTGATTGTTGTGCCCTATTATTAGAGTGAGTGTGCATAATCATCTCCCCTACATACCAAGCATGGCGCAGACTGCTAGTACGGATGATTTCTGCTGGTGTCAGGCTCTGGCTTCATTTCATTATTGCTGCTGGTTCAGAGGGAACGACCTGGATGAGCCTTTGATAGTCGGGAGGGGGGTATGACATGCGGGGCAATATAAAGACGGGTGCTGCTCAACCACATCAAAGGATTCCTCCGCAGCAGATGTTGTTGAGCAAGATGGCTGCCTGGCTGGCTTCCTCAGTTGCCTTGGTTATAAAAAACAAAAACAAAAAAAAAAAAACATGATGTTCTCCTACCTGAGTCAGTACATTGGTTTGTGAAGGTTGGTCTGCATAGAATGTTAAATGTTTTTGTAATACTTTTCTTTTTTAGGTTAGATTAGAAATGGTTTATTTCAAGCAATAAAAGAAAGAATAGTGCATTAACAATCATATTTGTAGATAAAAAAGTTTGTTTAGCAAGCAAAGTTAAAGTAATGTGACTTATTGTAAGGGAATTTGGTTTTCATTTTTTATACTTTGGAACAGATTAAAACGTATGCTCAACAGGTCTCTCTTTAGCATCCATATTTGCTGCTTTTCTCCATGTTCAAGAGAAAGGATGGATACATGTGTCGAATGACTGTGATCAAGTTGCTTCCCTAAATAACCTTGATTGGTAACAACATACATTTATTCTTTTTTTAACTTTCACTTCTAATCTCTTCATGGAAATAGTCTACACTTTGAATTGCAGCCCACTGCTATAAAAGTTATGGAGTAGATGAGTCAGGTTAAATTTGTGTTTCTTTGCAATATGAAGTTGACATGTTCTCCACACAAAAACACAAGTACAAGATTTTCCTCCTTAATGCTTTAAAATAAACAAAATTATTTTTACTGGGAACACCTCCCATTTGGTTTTGCAGTAGTGTAGCACTCTATAAATTATCACACAAAGATGAGAATTCATTGGCAGCTACAGAATGGAGAGGACACAAAGACGGACCTCGCTTGCATCTTTATTGCTGTGGCAACATAGAAGGGCTGCACTGATTGCCATTTTTGGATTCGAACACACAAGATTGCTTAATGTTTCGTGCTACAGCTACATACCACAGTTTTTATGTAAATGTGCTCACTACGTTCACGAACAGACTGGGAGGAAAGAACTTACAACAGCGAAATGAGTCCCATTTACTCTTTTCCCAATAAGATGCCAAAAGTTTAAGTACCACTGACTGTCACACATCTGAGTGTGTAACTGTGGTTTTCTGAATTTCTCATACCTTCTCAGGTAGAGGTTAACACTTTTAGCTGCACGCAGGAACCATTTGGTGCTCCAACCCAACCCAGTATTTATTGCTGTGTTTTGCAGGGCAGAAGCATTGAGTCCTATTTTGTGTTTTTGGATATCCGTCACAATGAAGACCGTGGAATCAAACCCTCAAGCAAGACGCTCTACTTTGGGCTGCAGAGCTGCGAGTCATCAAATACGAGCCACACTGCCGTTAAACCATGAGTCATTTAGGTTTTAAAGGCTAAAGACAGATCATTCTTGGTAGTCCTATGTTTCAGTGTAATACTGTTTTCATTAGTGCCATATTGGAAGAGTGAAGTTTTTTTTTCTAGAGGTGCCTTACTGCTGCTGTAGAAACCAGGAGTCTTCCTGCAATCATTTTTCATCATCCCAGGCAGTTGCCTCTAGAAATAATATTCGAGCTACTTTTGCATCTTGCATACAAATGGAAGGTTTTGCATGTGATCCATTCTGGAAAAGAATCGCACTCCTTCAGGAAAGCACTAGATCTGCGTTGAAGTGCTACTCCACCTGCATAAATAAATTTTGAACCGGCCAAATCAGATAGACTGCATACTTGAATTGGTATTTGTTTACCAAAAGCTCATGGAAGGTGCTCAAGCTGCTGTTCCGAGGGAGAGACAGGGAAAGAAACTGCACACAACCCCAGCTTTTATCCTTGGCTACATGGCTAGTTGCTATAGCAACATGACTTTGCATTCCTTTTCACCTGCCATTTTTGATCAATTTTCAGTCTTGCGTCTCCCTCAGCAACCTTTTTTGTCCTAAAATACCTCACCATTGCAGCTGACTTACTATCACTCTTCGAGGGAGGACTGGAGCTTTGTCGGTAATATCTGCAAATCAGCCCTCCCAGTGGCAATAAAGGTAATTTACTCTTCATCATGGTGTGCTCCATCTTTATCCTCATTTGTCCATGTGCCATTTACTAAGGCATTACAGAGTTGGAGTGTTGGATTGAACCACTAGCTCACTAAATAAAGCAATAGTTCCTCTGCAAAGTCAATCACACCCTATAGGGAAGTTGAATCCATTGGAACACTCCCAGATTGAGCAGAACTTGGATAGATCTTGTCAAATGTCTAGTTTTTCATATCATAATTGGATAAATCATTGCATGCCCTAAGTAGGCTTACCCATACCACTGACTCTTTCGTGCACATCAAAACCATGCATATCTGTCACGGCCTCTATTACTGGAAGCCTGTTGTCCTTAAATAGCACTGTGCTTATTAGCCTGTTTTAATCAGGTAAGTGAAAACAAAGAGTTTTTATCAAGGTCATGTGTAATCAGTGTATAAATGAATAGTGACAGTCATTTCTGCGTGAGGAAACTGGGCATGCTGAAATTGAAGTCTGAGTTGGAGGCACTGAGCCGTGATAACTTTGCTTCAGTCCAGAGCGAAATTTCCGTTCAAGGTTAATTATTTGTTTTTTAATATTCTTCATTCAAATGTATGCTTACAATATAGTTTTTCACACCCATAAAGTCAAAAATACAGATGCAAGTCCTATCATATTTGTCAATTTATTTCATGCAGTATAAAAGTGCAGAAAGTACTTTCTTAAATAACACACTAGTACATTTCCACTAAACTGTTTATCACTAGAATGATGCATTATGAGGAAATGATTTTTATTTGCCTTCACGAAGCATCTCTGACTATATGGATAATTAGTTGCCAGTACAGATTGTGCTTTTACACTAAATTGCACCGCAAGAGGCTTTTCTGTAGAGGTGGCATAAATTTGTAATTGCAAAAGAATTTTGTCTGCGTATGAGAGAGGAAAAAAAAAAAGAAGAAAAAAGGGCATTGTTGCTCCAAATGAAAGTACATGTCTTGACAGGAAGGCACTAATGTCCCAGCTCATTAGCAAAACATCTGGAGCTGGTCACACAATCCTGCCAGAGAGCAAACAGAAGAAGTGACAGAAAAAATAGCCTATCACGGGGGAGCTGTTTTTGTCGGCACACACATACACAATCTGACACAAAGCTTATACACACACATGTGTGTGTGTGGGGGTGTGCAACTGAGCAAACATCATACTGTAACACTGCAGCTTCTGCCTCATTTCTGTGTTTTTACTCAGAAATGTAGGTGCAGCACAACTGTGAGAAAACACAGCTCAGCAACATTACCTTACTGTTACACAACACTAGGGTTTCCCCAGAATGATTTTGGGGAAATCCAGGTGTGCTGGTCTTATGGCAAACTCAGAGCTCTTTATTGATTATTCTGTAAGCCTTCAGCATTTTTTTTCTTGCTTTTACAGCATTACTTATGTTTTGGCCAAGATACAAGCAAAACACAACAAATCTCACTCTATTATTCCCTCTATCGCGAACCCTTAACAACAGTGGGATTATACTTTAATCTCACTATAAATATGTATTGACAAAATGCTAAACCTATGAGCTATGAAGAAACAGGCAAGACTACATCATAAAAGAAACATGTTTCCCTTTTATAACAAAAACAGCTTTAAGAAAAAAAGTAAAAATTTGCTCAAAAGTTGGCTGCTTTTTTTGAAATTGATTTAAATTATTTCAAGCATAAAAATACAAAAAAAAAACTTTTACAGTGTGCTCAGGTGCTAAACAAATACTTAGATATGCATTTTCAGCTTTTAGAATGTGATTATTTTTTTATTTAATCTGTGATTGCTGTATTCAAAATAAGTACTACACCAGAAAATAAATAAGAAACGTTGTGGATGGATGCCGAGATGTGGACAGCTGCACAGTTTCAGGAGTTGTCATGTCAAGTTAACTGCTCTCTGCAACAGATAAGCTCTTGTCTCCATGAAAAATAACATAGCATGGTGCAGATGCTGCATGTCACCAGCTTTGCATCAGTGGTAAGGACAAAAAAATCCCTGAACAAAACACTTTTACCCTTCAGAATAAAAAAAAACAGCTTTTGTATTTTACTTGTATGTTTTTAATCAGAAAGAATCAGTCTTTCTACCTTAATTTATATATTCAGTACCACTTTTTAGGTCTTTATCATACCTCCATATAAATACACATAATAGTGATTAGTATATTTTTCAATACTAAAAAATAATCCGTTTTTGGAGGTCTATGAAAGACGTTGCAGATAGTTATGATCTCTGATGTTTCAGAGATCTCATCAAACCAGTGATAAAGAGTTACAACGACAAGTGCCAAAAATGAGCTTTATGTTACCCTCACTTTGAGGGCATGGCAACAATCTCACCAAACAAAAAGTATTGTGTTTGTATGATGTTGTGTGGTTGTTTGGGTCAGCTACTCTTTCATTGATAAGATTGGTGCAGAAATCTCCAATGCACATTTTCTGTCACATCTGTTTCCCTTGAAGCATTTTGTAGACAGGTTTATGAATGTTGGCCCGGAGATGGACTGGCAACCCATTAAACGTGTACCCTACATTTGTCCTAAGGTAGCTAGGATTGGTTCCAGCAACTCCTATGGACCTTTACAGGAATAGAGAATAGATGGATGGTTTTTGCACATTTTTAATATTAAAAAAGAACATTCTGGAAGACGCAGCATAAAGGTAGACTGCAACTTCTCAAGCACCACTGCGCAAAGCCCCAGGGCCCCCAAGGTTGTGTGCTCCGTCCCCTGCTCATTACTCTTCTCACTTAACAGCCCACCAAGGTGCACCCCCAAGCACATATTTAAGTTTGCAGATGACACAGTTGTAATAGGTCTCATCAAAAACAGCTCATAGACAAAATGCATTAGGGAAACTGCCATCTTGCCAAGAGGTGGAGTGACACCAACCCCTAACAAGAAAAAAAATCTTGTTTTATGTGTATTGCTTTATTTTATATCTATGACAACTATGTTTTATGGTCAACAGTTTGAATTTTTCTAGATCTTAAATTTATGGAATACTGATTTTACTTTGTTTTGCTCTTTAGCCCATATTTGATAAATATATAATGTGAGATATTATGGGTCCAGTGATTAATGTCTGATCAAAATCTGTCACTATTCCATGGCTTTGGAGATCATAAAATAAAAAATAGCAAAAAATACCATTTGTATTAATTAAGTTAAAGTAAATTCAAATTCCCTTTTCTAATATTTTTTTGCTTGTTCCAGGGTTTTCCCAGCTCCTTTTCATTTGATTTTAAATGTATCTTCTTTTCTTTAAAAATAATGTTTTTCTTAAGTACTACTTAGTTTATGAGAGCTTTTCTACAACAGTCTCTTCCAAGAATGTTGCTTAAATGTTCTGGGGAGAAAACAAAATTCTGAGAAGAGGAAATCATTTCTTTGGTATCATTAGTGACCATGTCTCAGCAGCAGTGGCTCATCTGAGACAAATGGCAGACACATGCTGCTAAAATGATCAGAAAAAGCTTCTGGGATTGAACGGACAATGATGATTGCTACCTACAGATGGAAAGCCAAATGGGTTTAGCAGATTGCCATTTTCAGGCCAAAGCGCCTAACAAACAATATGCAAAGCTAAATGAACCCTCTATGTAATTTCAGTAAATGACCTTATTAGGAAACCAGGGGGACATAATGACTTTCGAATTATAAGGGAAATGTTCATATATTGCACAAAAGAAGTGTCAGTATTGGTGTGTGGAGTGATAATATTGCTATTTTCATTCAATACAGAGAAGCCAGCATCAAAATCTATTTTATAACCACTTCACGATTTTCTGCAGTGCAGTGAATGCAAAGTTAAGGTAATGGCTCTTAATATTTCCGCCTATCTTCATGTGTGGTAATTTTCTGTGAGCTGTTTTCATCATGGTAGTCTCTCTTGGGTGCCTACATCACAATGCCAGCGCTTAACCATACCAGTCAGCAGCAGCAGCTGCAGCAGCACCACTAAGTAGGTCACACTGCAGTCACTCTAGCTTTGCAGCTACAGAAAGTGTAAAGACTAAGGCAGAAAAATGAGGAGAAACCAAAGAGAAATGAAGGAGTTTTATCGATTGGGGTTGAGGAAGAAGAATGACCGTAGTAATGTGAAGGCAAGATAATGTAAGACTAAAAGGAAATATTGGAAAGATCGTCCGTAACCAAGAAAATGAGGGGGAGAAGATTTACAGATGCTGTTTTTTTGACACGCCAACTTGTAGGAAAGAAAGGGAAATATTTCAGATACTAAATGAAAAATGTGCTGGAACAGTCAGATCCAAAATATGATTTGATTATTCCACCTCTCCTTAACCACCAGAGCATCTTTGAATGATTCTCATCTGCAGTGAAAATGGAAATCGTCAGCAGTCTGTTTTTCTCAAACAAATTATTCATCTGCGTCAAAGTAAAATGAATACAATTTTTCATTCCAAAAAGTGATGCACACACAAAATTACACTAATGTGTTATTTTTTGCATTGGTTGAAAATGTATGTTGTGTGCATTCAGGACTGCACTGGAACTCATCAGAAGATGCATTACATAAGGCTTGATAGGATGAGGCTTTATACTCTGCTGAGTAGGTTTGCAGTTCAATTCGCTTGGCTCTTCAGTGCTGGAAAAACACAACATGTTTAATAAACTATTGTTGCTTTGCAGTGAATGCCTTTAATGCAGCAGCTGCTGTAATAGTTGTATCATATGGGGGAGATGAATGCAGTGCTGCAGGTACAGACATGCCAGCTGAGGGAATACATCCTGCGCTCATTTCGGACAAACTTTCCTGCGCCAAGGGCATGGAAAAGTGAAGGTTTTAAAAGATTGATCGCCAGACTTTTGGATTTCAGAATAGCGCGGACACAGTTTTGTAACAGTGACCTTGCTGTAGCTGGGCACCACGGCTGTGTGGCCCGATAAGAAACAGGACATTTGTCTTTCTGGTGGATGAAACCACCTCTGATCTGTGAAGATAACACTGCCTCGTTTTTCTTTCATCATCTCTGTTCAGACCATCTTCGCTGTCTGCATGTGATCAGTCTCACAAGTGCCAGACTTTTTAGCAGCACACCCTCATAAATTAACACATTGCACACTCACTTCATGTTAACCAAGCCCAGTGTGATGGCTTTACACCCTCATTAGGTTATTAATACCTGTGGTCGTGTCAACAGCCTCTAATGCCAGTGTCAACACCTTTTCCTGGAATCACTTGTATCAGTGCGCCTTCTCTTTAAATTATTGCTGTGCAGAGGGTGTGCATTCCTGCAGCCCTCCCACTCAGCAAACAGCAGGGAAGAGTGGTGAAGCCGAGAAGAGTAGAACACAATTTGAAAAAGGGAAGCAACAAATTGGATGTAAAATGAAAGAGACCAATAAAAAAAGGCCAAAAAGGTCTGTTTTAGTACCAGATGAATAAAAACACAATTTTTATTAACTCTAAACACAAATTTTAGCCCTGTGTCTCTTTCTGTAAAAGACAGGAATCCACTAGCACTGTATTGATTAATGCTGTTACACAAACTCCTTCTACCAGTGGATTGAAACTTGTCATGGCAACAGCATCTCCATCCTCTTCCTCCTCTGCTTTCTTGTCTATATTATTAATCTCTGGCCTTGGGCCTGCTGAATATCCGCCAAAAGATTGTGACAAATGAAGGACTGTTGACACATCAGTGAAACACCATTTTCTTTTCAAGATGCTTATTTCGACAGACAGTGGAGGACAAGGTTGCTATTATTCTGTCTTCTTTTTCTTTGATGCCAAAACAAAAATGTATAAATTTCCTTCTCCTGTGGAACTGACTTGTGTGCATTAAGATACAAAAGTCAAACAAAATAACTCTTAAAAATCTGTCTTTTTTACTGGTGAATTTCCCATTGAACTGTCAGTGCTTGTGTTTGGAATAGTTTCATGCCTCTGTAGTTGCAGGGTTGCTGATATGCTCCACAATCTAAACTATTAGAGGCAAAAAGATTCAAAAAGGCATGTGAAACTGTGTGATGTGGATGAAAATATTTGTTGGCACCAAAAGGGTTAACTGGATTTTTCAAAAATGTTTATTTTTTTATTTTTTTACCACTAGGGTGAAATATCTCTCTTCTCGAGAAGGGGTTATTTCAATAAATGCTCAATTATTTCTTTTATCCACCGTAAATTGTGGATCTTCTATTTTTATAACTCATTGTGTGTCTGTGTGTGCGTTTCTGCTTTTGCCTTCTACAACTTCTATGACTTTCCTAAGCGGTTGCAGACAGCAAACTGTCAGTAGAGGCAAACTGGTGCAATTATTCTTATGTGGTGATTGATGACACAGCAAACTCTGACTAGTGTTAAATCTTCAGTACAACACACTCTTTTTGCAGCCTGCAGATACACACATGCAAACAAAAAAAAAACAGCACATTTTGTCAAGTGCAGTGAAAATGCATCCAGCAGTAACTTGTTGGTAATGTGGTTTTGTGGGTGATACATCAACATCCATCTTGAATGCAAACGCGCGCAAAGCCGACACCTTGCATAAATCACATGCTGAGACAGTTTGTGTGTGTGCGTGCACATATTTGTGTGTGTAAGTTAGAGGGGGGGCCTTGATTCATCCTCCTTCAGGAAGTGACCTCTATTTACCTGTCATAGTTTGTTACCTCCCCAACATGCAGTTGCTGCAGTGCAGTGCAGCACTGAGTCATTGCCATTCTCTCCAGCTGCTCCAACACCACAACTACAGTATGGTGAAGTTATAGAAAGTGCTTAATGTGGATCTACAAAAGCCCTGCATCCAGGCATAATGGCTCTACGTAGCATTGCTCTCAAAGGAGTCCGCGCACAGATGAGCGGTGAGGGAGACACGGCTCTGCTTCCAAAAATGTGCTGCATCATGCAGATTAAAGCCTCTTCCACTGCATGATCGCTGGCCACAAAAGCCTCATTTTATCATGTTTACAAAAGCACATACACTGAGGACCCCCACCACACTAAAGCACAGAGTCAGTTAAACCCACATTCTGTGGATGTGTAATGCATGTAATGAAAGCGGCCGGGTTCGGCTCCAGTGAGGCATTGGTCTTCAGAAGCAGAAGAGCCTCAGAGCGGAACAGATTCAGTCTAACAGCTTTGAGGTTCAGATGGACGCGGGCCAGCCTTTGAACTGTGCACACGTCCAGCCTCGTGGCCCAGAGTAATTAGCATTTCACCGGCATCCATCTTCAAAGGCAGCAGGGAAAGTAAGGCGCATCACAAACACACACACAAACACACACACACGTGCATGCTCATATCAAAGAGGCCCTTGTCCTCAGATGTGAGGTCTAATGTCACAGCTTAAATAGCAGCTGCAGTTAAATGCTCACTCTGGGCAGGTCATGAATCAGGACTCTGAAAAACAAAAGATGGCCTCAAGGACAATGTGACCCAGCATGATGATAACACATGTGGGTGTATTAAAATTATTTATAACCGAATTGTGAATCATTTAGCAGATAGAAGCATATAACCATCTCATCTCAAAGCCCTTTTTTGACAATCGTAAACAGAAAACAAGTAAACAAGTTATTGCAGAAAATGTATAATATGACAGTAATTAGAATTAGGAGTCAGAGTGAATTTTTGGGATTAGCCACGTTTCTTTCAACAAGTCTATTGACAACAAAAAGAGACACCTGTTGATTGTGCTGCATTAATCAAACCCAAGCAAAGTTTCCTGCTCTGTGCCAAGATTTGATGACCTTCACTGTTTTTCATGAAGAGCAAAGTCGGGGAGGGAAATGTGGAAGTCAAGTACCTTCTCTTATTTATATTATGTTTTTACTTAAAGCCAGCATTTTTTAATCAACTTAATGCAGTCCTCATGATTTCATGTTACTCAATTTCTTTATGGCTAAAAAAAAGAAAGTATACTGAAGATAAAAACATGAGTCATTGCATACATCAGCTTTAGGGCTCTTACTTACATTACTTTATTGACCCTAATTTATGTTTATTGTAAATGTACAGCATTTTGATTTCAAATGTTATTGCATATATATGCATGCATTGTGTCATTAAATAAACTATATAATATTTACTAAAATTTGAGAAATAGCTGTCCAGCAAAAAACAGCAATAGGTGAAATCTGCAAAGTTAGATTACAAATGTTTTAAGACTGTAAAACCACTCACTATACGTTTCCTCAACAGAAGTTAGCCTTTTCATACGTTTCTCTCTAGTCTAAACTCTCACAGTTCAAACCTTTTGCAGAAAAATAATTCCAGTACCCTAGAATCAAAACAAAGATATGCTCACAATCAAAGATTTGTGTAAAAGTGGCAAGCTGAAGGCATTCTGTACAGGAGATTCAGCACAGAGGAGATCACTTGACAAGGTCAACAACCAATCAGGATGCAGAACACAGTGTGCTGTAAAAATTAATAAATAAATACATAAATAGTGTTCAAAATTGCACTGAAGAGAATCAGCAAGTAATCTAGCCTTTAATTGGAAACTTAAAAATGTGTATGTTATTTTTTAAACAAAACTAATAAAGTAGTAGTGTCTTTGTTTAAGTTTACATGTTTAGATGAACTTCAGAACGAAGTTATTAATGTCATACCCACTTTCATGCCTGTCATGTTATTCTGCTAGTGCAACTTGTCTCTGCTGTCAGTGACTGAATTCATGTTTTATTCAGCAGGAATGTGTTTCATGACTATCACTGGGACAAGCCAAAAAGATGTGCTGTGGATAGTCACCATGTCACTTATTATGCTCACAGAATGCAAGTCAAGGACATACAGATGCAGTTAAGTGTTTATCACCCAGTATTAAGACTGGTACACACATACGCACACCCAACCCCTCAAATGGGATACTTAGTATTCAATAGACCTGCAGCAGAGAGATGTGAGAAAAAAAACCTCTGACAGCTAAAGTCATTAAAAAGCACCTTTCCCTTCATACATGACTACGCTGGAAAATCTTACTGACAAACATAAAATCAGAAAATACTAATCACACCTGATAACACCTGTACTTATGGAGTGTTTATCAGACGAATGAGTTTGACAAATGGTGTTAGGAATGCCACCCAAACCCTGGATATAATAAATGGATAGTTAAAGTTCCAGCCAGACAGCCAGAAAGCTGCTGCTTGTATTTGCGACTCTTTACTTCAATAGAGAACCCTTAGAAATTTGGCTGATAAGGTAGGCAACCCATTACTGCGAAATGTCTGTCATCTTTGGCAGCTCCACAATGGGATAGATTCCAGGTCCTCTGGAGAGGTTGCCTTGTGGAGCCCTAAGGACGACTGACTATATCCAGTTGATCATTCACTGACTAGAAACTTAGGAATTCTATAATTTTTCGGATAAGTAAAAAATAAAGCAAGAAGATAAAAGCCAGAAATTACTTTTTTGAGAAGCTTTAACATACTGTATATAAAGTACTTTAAAACTCGCATCTTTGAACTTCGAACATAAACAAAAATGCAAAAACATGTAGTTACTGATTACATTTATGTGTCTTGAGACCAAATCTACTAAAACTGAGAAAAAAGAATGCTTAAAATGCAATTTCCCTTGCCCCCACCCCCAATGTCCAAATGAAATCTTAAATCAAAAAGTTAAAAATAAACTTATTTTTTTATATTAATTTTAGAATTGAAACTAACTGTGGAAACATTTAAACATTTCAAATAATTATTACTATCTGTAGTACATGTGCAGGTGATGCACTGCCATGCATGACGCTGAACTATCCAAATCATAATTTAATCCAGGTTTGAGCTGTCTGTGTGCAGCAGTTTTTGAACAGGACCTGTGTTTTGGTGGCGTAGGTGTGAAAAATACAGTGGAATGTTTCTTAAGTGTGCTCGCGAATCGGAAGCTAACTTCAGCGTCGTCTGCTATGCCTGCTTTTCCTGGCGATTTTTGATCCTTTCGGCTTGCCATACTGACTTCCACTAACGGCGCATGCTGGTTGCGGGTATTTGTGGGACAGCGGATGCTTCTCACTGGGAGATCTTCACCCAGACAAGGAGACATGTACCGATGCTTTCATTTAGCTTTTTAAAATTAGTATGAGTATCCAATATCTGCGTCCTCCACAACGACAAGTTTGAGAAAAGTTTTGGACGGAAGCTCCTCCCACACGCGGCGGAGCTTCAGATTAGCAGACTTTTAGATAACAGTCGAGCAGCAAATTTTACGCTTGTAAAAACAAAGATGGTGTACAGTAGATGAATTTGATTCTAATTGTATTTGGTGTAGACAGACAATTGATTTTAATAATGCGCTCGCGGCACGAGGTACACAGCAGTGGCGGTGGGAGAAGGGGTGGGGGTGGGGGATGATCCGCGATACGCATGTGGGTTGAACCGTGGCCAGTGATCCGTACGGACCACCAGTTATCCGTGATCCATTACACCCCTACTCTTTAGCTTATTAACATAAGGAGTTGTCAATTAGTCCCAACAGTTTACCATGGGGTTTTCAACTATGTAGATTTAGTTTCATTTATTAAAAAATCCATTTAGTTTATGTCTTAAGGCCCAGTTCATAAACCTAGTTTGGCTCAAGGTGCTGCACAAAAGGCAGGAGTATTATACAAAGCTAGATGAATTACAGTCGTTATAATCCATTTTATTCTAATTATTCCTACAAGGTTAAATTGTTTTTACTATAGTTTAGTGCTAGTCTATATAAGTGAGCAACAGATTTCGCCAAAGGAGTTTTGGAGTAATCTCACGCAAAGAAGCAGACATGTAGGTCTCCACAGCTCCTTTGAAAAAGAGATTTTAAATCTCAATGGGAATTATCTGGTTAGTAAAAGTAAATAAATAAATAAATAAATAAATAAAGAATAAGACTAGGAAGTAACCTCCAGCAGAACCAGACTTAGTAACTTTCTATAGTGACAGGTTATACCAACTCAGTGGCCTATATATAGAGTGGGTTCCAACCCACAATTTGGTCATACCAAAGACCAAATTGGGACCCAATGCTTCTCTGCTTGACACTCAGCATTAAGCTGTTGGATTGGAGGAGTTTAACCACCAAATGTTTACCCGAGCACAGCTGTGACTGCGGCTTGTTGCTTCCCCAGGGGATGGGTTGAATACGGAGAACAAATTTTGCACCCAGGTGTGTGACAACTGATGGGACTTAATACACTTTTAAAGTGAGTCTAAGGACAGATTCCAATAAATCATTTTGACTCATCTCAACTCGCCAATGTGAAGCTTGGTCTTGCTCATTTTTCCTTTGCACTTGAATAGGCTTGCTGTTGCAAAGCAGGCAAAATACAAGCCATTTCTTAATCATCTGTCAGGGTTTATAAATCACAACCTTACCTTGGTTGAAATTCCAGGTGAAAAGGTACTACAAAATAAAAACCTCAACATGTACACCATCTAGTGGAAGCACCTTAAATTCAAACCATATAGAGATAAGTTAGAACTAATGGAAATACACCATAAAAGGGTAGAAAAAAGGCAGACATCAAATATATATAACTTCTCAAACACTTTTAAGAACTCTTCTCCCTGGTGTCGTATCTAATGCAAATAAGCTGTTGCCTCATTTTCCTAAAAAAGAACTGTTGGCTTCAGAACAAGTCACTGAACAGCCCTGCTGCACACAGGAGTACCCGTAATGGTGGCCCGGTTAACTGCTACTTTGCAGGAGTGCGTTATGCCTCACAGGGGGAGGTTCTCAGGCAGCTGCGGCCAGAAGATTGAAGAGATGGCTTGTCAAATCCTCAACCATACACTCAACCAAAGAGAGCGGTGGGAGATTAGCAGACTGCCCACTGTTTTGTTTTTCTGGGTCTTCTCTGATGGTTGCTGGAGCATAGGAGACACCAATCACACTGGCAGCCTAAATGAGAGGATTTTAATAATTATACTGCCTTATATTTAATAAACAATTTCTTCTTGAATAAAAGACCACCTGCAGGTAGACGCGTACTGCTTTTTAGTGGGGTGATGTGTATACACACATTTGTTTAAAACAAAGCATATACCAATAAACTATATCTATCAATTATCTACTTTTTTGGTAGTGATAGTTGTGATAGTTGGAGTAGGCTGTTTCAGTCGTTTGGACTTGGTGAAATCCAGCACTGTACATGGTGGGCTGAAATGTGTGCAGAGACCTTCAGAGCTCTATCTCCCCATCTACACCCTCTAAATCCTACAAGGCACGATCATGCCAGATGGATAATCTCTACAATAGGTCCTGTGTCTGGCCAAAGGCCTTTTGACTTTGCGTGTAATATTTTCTGAAACAGCTAGCCTACCAGCCCACAAGCGCTATTCCTAATGAACACAATGCCAGTATTTTATTTATATCATATGTTAACAAGATGTTTGTAAAGAAAGTTTAACTAGTTTAAATAAACACAATTAGAATACCCCACAGAACTTGTTTTAACCAAACTGGTTCAAAAAGAATTCCCAGCTGTATATTGATTTGTGAAGGTCTTCCTAACAATATTACAATTGTCTATTTAGTTTCTATAAATTAACCCATTAACCCTAACTGTGGTGAACATTTATTAACTGATAAGACATGTGTTTTTTAGCATTGTAATTTTTTTACTTTTTCAAAATGTCCATTTTGTTCTTAGAATTCCTGATATGATTTTACTAGAGCAAACATAGGATAATATTTTAACACAATGCAGAAAAAGCCCCAAAGTCCAACTTCAAGCTTAGACTATGTTTTCTGTTACTGTCAAACACACTCCAAAGTGCCATTAGTACATCAGCAATTGTGTTGTGTAGTAGTTAGTGGGTATATCACTACAAACCATATACTGTACATATGATTTTTTAAGTAATAGTTTTAAAAGCAATATACCTTAAAAATAAGTTTTGAGCTGCAAATCCAACCTTGTTCTTACTACTGCTGAAACTGATCGTGTGAGGCGTTCAGGGAATACAGGTGTGAGGATATCTAACTCGTATCCGGATAAAAGATGCGACATTGCGCGCGCTTTCGCCCGCGCAATGAGCCTCTGGGCCTCTGGAGCACAGCTTTGTATCTCTGAGATTGCATCTTTTATTCACTGTAAATGTGGTTTGGGCTAAAGAGACTGGGGCATTGTGTCTGAGACGGAAGGATCTAGATAGCAGCACTTGTATGAGCTGAATATATTCCTCATTTCTTTCCATATTTTTTTTTCTTTTAGATATTTAGCTGTATGTGTGTACCCTGCTTTATCTTCCTCTTTCTACAGCTGTTTGGCTCCCTAATAACAATTTAACCACCTTCTCCCATTTTCTGTGTCTCTGATTTTCTTTTATATTATTTTTTCTCTTCCCATTATTATTATGCACTGAGCATAGAAAAGGTAGAGGGAGTTGGGTTGCAAAAACAAAAGAACAGAGACAAAAAGCCAATTGGTGGAGTCATCACCATGATTTATACAAGCAGTTACTATGTATTTACTTCATATTTCACACCCTTCCACTCTTTCTCTCTCTCACACACACACACATTGGTGTAAATCCACTGCATTGAGTGTCTTGAGGGATTTTCTCTGTCACGAATGAGGGGTTGTTCCTCCTCAGCAGTGCAGACCTCCTCCAGGTCTGGAATGGAAGATAAGAGACAAATCAGATGGAGAGATGTAGCAATACAGCTGTGTCAACAGTGTCGCTCAATACAAAGTTATGACCAACAGGTAACTGCTTCTATAAGTGCATTCAGCCTGGATGTTCCTGGCTCATCACCACTTCTAGACTCTTGGTGAAGGAGTTTGAAAATGTAATATATAACAGCTGCTTTTGTGCAATTAGGAGAAATGTGTGAATCCTATATAAGGACACACAACAAATAATTTCTAAAAGATGCCTGTGCCAATAGATATCAGTTTTCTACTCATTTTCTTTTTTTAGATAGAAATTGCCACCCTGTTGTGCATTAAGAGAATGTCATCAGACAAGCTTGCAGCTCATAGGGATTATGAACAGAATCTCTAAACCGATCTAATGCTTTCTGTACATCTGGACTCATAGCATTCATTGTAAGAGCCAGTCATGAGGCAATTTAATCCATTAGGTTTAAGGTTGTAAATTGGTTTATGTGACTCAGATTAAGCAATATTCTTAATTTAAAATATGTAAAATATGTATTTGTATGTTCTAAATAGCTAAACCAGTGTACCTAAAAAAAAAAAAGAATAAATAAATAAATAAATAAATAAATAAATAAATACCAAGAGTACAAACTGAACTTTTAGTTTTGGAAGCCTGTTTAATCTATATTGGATGTTTTGGATCTAAAAGTACAAAATTCTACATTTTGTAAATGTGTGTGGGTTTGTACAAGTAAGACTAACTAGAGGAAGACCAGGCAGCATCAGTCACTGTCACTAGGCACTGCAGTGCCTGGCTCAGCAATGCACACAGACACCTACACAGTGTTAGAGACACATGGACACACAAAAAGAGAGGTGTTCGGTGCATAATTCATAGGTTTAATCAAAGGCAGGCGGTATGCAAAGGTTTTTTTTTTCTTTTTAAGCTATGGGCACACAATGACACAGTTTTACACACATACACACAGTTTTATCAAAGCAGGGTAACAGCAGCTTCTGCCATCCAGGCCAAGCAGTTGTTTAATGCCGACAAGAAAAGGTTTATAGAAGGAAGAAACTAAGGGACAGTAAAGATCTTTTTTTTCTCTTTACTGACAACTGGTTCTTTCAACCAGCTTTTCTTCCTTTTTTACAGAATGCAAAACCTATATTTGCCTAGAGTAGGCACCAGAGAAAAAAGAAACTTCCCTAAAAGAAGGTTGATTCATTTTCTTAAAAAGTGCCAAAGATGTTTTTTATTTTTTTTATTTTTTTTTTTAGGAAAGCCTTTGGAAATTGACTTGTAACTTTTGGAATATCATAAACTGTAGTCTTTGCTAAAGTTTTGGAGATCAAGAATAGTCTACTGTTAAACTTAAAATGGGAAGTTATGTCTTTAGTAATGAGATTTGATTTGGACATCAATGATGTGCTTCAAGGTTTGTGGATGGTGAGGCATTGACTCCTTCAGAGTCAGATTTACAAACATGTGAACCCAATAAATTCGTCAACTACTGATTGTGTTTCGTATCTCATATCTGCATTTTTTTTATAAACATAGTAGGTTCATATTGGGGCAGCGTAAAATGTATAGTGGTTCAGTATTGCTCCCAAAAAAACACCAAGGTGAAGGCAACAGACAGACTATTACAGACCACTTAGAATTCATGCTTTTTCTCACACACAAACATAATTCGCACACAAACATAATTACGGGTATATTAGGTCTCAATCTCAGCAATCTCAGTGACTTTAGAGAAAAGTCCTCCTCATCTTCTTTTAGCCCTAAGAGTCTCACAGTCTCATTGAGGATGTGTTGGTCCGACATTAGTCATTCATTATTTATTACTTAACGTTTTGATTGAAAGTCTAGATTTACAATTTATTTTTTATTTTACATCCACCATTTTTACAGGTTGTCAGAGCAAAGTTTCAAGTAACAGACTCCTATTGAACTTTATTAGTAGCCACAGAGGAACAAACGGGAGCTCATGTGTGCCCTCTTTGCTAAGAAAGACCTACTACCTGCCTTAACTTATGTCTTTTCAGTGCGGCTTTATATCTGAACCGAACCCTTAATAAACAACACACAAACATGAAATCCATTAAAGTGAGGACATGTAGTAAAATTGTCTATAATGTATAAAACAATTTTTAATAAAGCATCATTATTATCATATGTTGAATAAACTAAAGGCATACAATCAACCCAGCTTGCATGGGACTGTGTCATCTAATGTGAGATAAGGTTCACCTGGGACCCTATGCTGTGATTGAAAAGAAATATGCAAAATATAGAGATGTTGATTTTAAAAAAAAAATAATATGATTGGAATAATTCATACAATTTGCATTTATAGCACAGGTTTGTGGACACATATTTATATTATTATTTGTTTTTATCTCATGTTGGCAGATGAGGGTGATAAGGCACTGCCTCACCTGCCTTCTCTGTCTACACGTCCCTATTGGACTTGCTTACTTTATAACCTTCCTTGTCTTTTTATGCCCTTCTCCCAAGCCACTACTGTAAAAATCTTTTTCCCTGCCTTTTTAATTCCTGTCTGAAGTTAAACCAGGTGTTTTAGTATTTTTTTCACACAGACTAAAAAAAATTCCCTCCCAGATTTGACCATGTTCAACGAGATTAGCCTTCACAGTAACTTGGCCTTGCACACACTAAAAATGGGTCAAATGAGCACACTTATGTTAAGCCTGTCACACATGCCATATCGCATGTATCATTAATTGACTGTAGCTGCCCCTCAACCGTTCAGGTAATGCACCTTTACCAAGACACCTGATAAACCCCTGAATGCTGGAGCCTTATCTTCCACAGCCAGGCTCAAAAAAGTGCTGGTCTTTTGTGTTTGGCTCTATCCGTCTGTCAGCCAGCCGCTCTTTATCTTTCTCTGTCTGTCCATGTGTTTCAGTACTTCAATCTGTAGTCTTTTTCCTATTGTAGTTGATAGACTATTCACTTGGCTCATTATGGATGATCTCTTGCTCTCTCAACACTGTCAGTCTTTTTATTTTCTTTAAATTGTCCACTGAGGCGGATTGACGACACTCAAATAGTCCATTTGAACTTTAGTATTCTTCTAGGGACATTTTACATTAAGAGTGTGTAATATTATGCACTTTGTGTTTTAAATAGACCACTAGAAATAGGTGATCTATATAATATCACCAGTTTTTTTAAAGCACAAGATGAGATATCTTTTTGTAGGCGATGTAAACAGAAAGTTAAAGAAGACACATTTACGTTGGCAAATTCTTGTACAAGCATACACAATTGATTTTAAAATGAAAAAATCATCTTAAATAAATATTGTATGACATTTATGGATTTTTCATTTGTAAATGATTTTTAAAAACATGCCTGATAGAAAAGCCCTCATCATTCAGCCTCTAGTGACCTAGTGAAATGCCAGAAATATCCCGTAGAGTTTAATAGTTTTCTGACTATTGGAGTTTGAGAATTTTACAATATATGAACTTAAGTCTGATGATTGGGAACATTTATCTAAAATCTATATATAAATCTATAAATAGTTTTTACACAGGAAACATGACAAAAAATGCCAGATGATAACTATTTTAAAAAGTTTGTCAATGACTGTTAATTTCAAATAAATTTCAACACCACAACCACTGTATGACAATTATTGAATATAAATTATAAATAAATAATAAAATTATTAATTATAATATTTAACAGGATGGATGCTTCTCTCAAATATTCGAAGAGGCATTAATTAAATTCAAACTTTTCAAAAGTCAAAGGGAGAAAAACCTAATGATGGCTTACACATAAAAAGGCACAATGGAGAATAGCACAAAATGTGGCAGTCGTGGCCTGGTGAAAATAGAAACTGTCACACGCCTGAAGAGATTTGTAACAGAGGTGGCTGGCTGAGCTTTATGACCATCGCTCTTGACGTTTCTGCTGTTTATGCTGTTACTTTCTTGCAAATGAGTCGGATGAAGATTTGCTGCCACCGCTGGGCTCCATCTTTTTAAACGGAGGAGCAGAGTCTCTTGCTGAACTTTGGTTTTGGGCCGTGTTACATAACAAGCCTCTTTTTGTCTCTTCTCATTAAGAAGTGAGCAGTTGGAAAGTATTAATTGTGGTGTTAGAGATGGCTTAGCTGCAACCCCCTGCTGATGGGCAGTTTTTGGTATTAGAAAAATTTCACAGTTAAGACAGACAGCCTTGAAAACGACTGCTTAATGCGTTGGTGTTGTAGAGATGGAGGAGGAAAAAAAAGCTTTAGAGGGAAACTGATCAACTGGAGGTGGTGGAAGTTTCCCCAGTAGAATCAGCTAAAGTTCTTCACTGGTTTAATTAACTAAAACGCCTGAAGTTCTGCATAAACAATGACGGAGAATATTCAAAAAGGAGTTTTCTTCAGCTATTAAAATGCACAACCTTACATTAGCTGTTGTTTCTTGGTGACGGTCAGAGTCGTGCGATGTAATTCCTGTCGTCTTTGACTCTCAGAAGAGACTGTTATCATGATTCCAATATAGAAGAGCCAATTTACTTTAACATATTAGCAATTTGAAATATATATATATATATATATATATATATATATATATATATATATATATATATATAATATTTAGTTTCATTTTGATTCAATATATTCAATTCAAAGGTTGATTTTTTTTTTACATATTTTACAAATAAATTCTATTGTAACATAAGAAAAACGAAGTTATTGTTTGTCTATTAGGCCTAAATTCTTGTGATGACATTTTTCTTTTTCCATTTTTCTTTATTGTTCTGTATATTTTGGATTCATTCCAGGGTGTTACATTGTTTCGTTTTCATCCAGGGCCTTGTCTATTAACTTTGTTATTTCTCTTAGGGAAAGAAAGAGCTTTGCAGAGGAAATTAAATAGATGGGAATAAAGGCCAAAAAATAAATGTAAAGGAGAAGGTGAAGAGAAGTGTGGCAGTTAAGGGAGCCCGGGATGTGGTTTCACGCCTGAAGGGCAAAGACTGGAGAGTGAAATAAATGAGTGAAGGTGCTGAGAGACGGAGCAGAAAAGGACATGCCCTCTCCCTTTTTTTTTGTTTTTGCAGGATTTTGGATCTAAATTGGTCAGGGATTCCGAAGTCAGAGATGCAGAATGTGGCTCGCAGGGTTTTTGAACAGAGCAGACACTCTGGTGTTAATTTACACGTTTATTCACACCTCCAACATTTCATCTGAGATGCAGAAACCTGCGGATTTGGCGAGGTGATGCCCCTGTCGGCTTCCATCAGCTGTAGGATCACATGAACCAGCTTTCGTCAGATGCTCCCTTCTCTCTCTGTCATGTTGTGACTCAGCCAGGATTCGTCTCTCATCTCGTCACAGGCTGTAAAGCTCTTTTCGGAGAAAAAGGTACCGAGATGGCACTTGGCTTCTCATCTAGGAACCCAGGCACCAGAGCATACGGAGAGAAAATAGATTTCCAAGTTTAATTGGTTTCTTGGCATGTAATAAGTTGGGGTAAATTATTAATCAACGACCTCGTGAAAATATCACTGCTCAAGTGTTCTTGATCCTGTCACCTCCCATTTCCTAGTTTACCAATCTACTCATACCCTTGTGTGTATTCTGACATTACTTTTCTTAAAAAAGTAAAAGATAACAGGTGCGATGCACCTTTGTCTCATCCAATTACCTCACAAGTGTATGATCTTGCTCAACTCTTCTACAGTCGAATCCCTTTTTCCTCCCTGCTGCTCCCACTCCCTCTCCTCCACCCACGCAATTCTGTTTTTTTTTTTCATCTCTTCCCTTCATCCCTGCAGCTCTGTGGCTCACCAATTACAGCAGCAATAGGCAGCATTCTGAAGTCACTCCCACAGGCAGTGTCATGCATGCAGGAGGCGTGCAGCTGGCTGACGTGACAGCCAATGTTCTCCCAAAGCCAGAACGCGTCCTGGGGAAGGTTGATAGCCAGGCTCCACTGGGGCTCAGTAAGCCTGGCTTTACATGGCTAACCTCGTTGCTCCTTACACCAGGGGGCCTGACACTTTTCTTTGAACATGAGCTTCCTAAAAAGCTTTCAGTTTGCCTGGAATTCCGATTTTTTTTATCTTGTTAGGAAGACTTTTTAATTACTTAAGAAATATAGTTTTGAGTAAATAAAACAGTTAATTTGGTTTTTGCTGCAGCGTCTCTAGTCTTGTGCTCAGTCATGTCGATGCAGAATATGAGGTCGGTGCTGTAACAGAGTAATCCAGGCATACAGGGCTGTGATTGTGGTGCTGGGCGGTTGCGTGGGGGGGTTGGACCGAATCCACCCATTCGTCGTCAGACATCACTCTGTGACATGCGCGTTCGACATGCTAAGCTCCGCTTTACCCTTTCATGTAAAAGAGCAGCTCTCCTCCCGTCTCCCTCCGCTCTCAGCCAATCAGCTTCCATCGGCTCAGCAGCCAATCATTAATGAGGATATCTGCTGGAGATGATGAGGAGTAAAAGAGACTGTCAGAGTCAATGTGAGGCAATGCTGCATCAAAATTCAAACTCAGTTGAAACCCAGGCTGAATACAGATCGACGCGTGGATTCTGCCCCACAGCCCAGTAAAGGAGCTGAGCTGTAATATGGTAATATCTATGCTTTGTAGTGTATAAACTGAATGACCATGAAACTGTATCATACAACAGATGGAAAAGAAATAAAGAGTTAGCTTTTAGAGTGGGAGCAGGAGAGAAAACACAGAGCGTGAGATTCCGTTATACAAGGCTGCTGTGTCCTAATGTGCAGCTGAAGCTACGACTGGAGGAAGGAGACAGAAAATATCAGTTTTTAAAGGTGTGTGTGGGCAGATGTGGTCATGTTGCATATCCTGCTGCTATTCTCTTGTCTTTATATGTTTCTGATTCCAAAAGAGAGTTAATTACTGGGAAATGTGGCTTTCAAATTTAAAGGATAAAGATTATTTTACCTCAAATATTTTTTTATGATGCTTCATCCATGTAAAATAAACACTTAAAATTTGTCATATTTTTGAAATTTAAATAGGTTTTAAGAAAGTCAGCAGAAAAGCCCAGACTTCCCTTATGTAATCACCTCCTCCGGCTCTTTGGAGAGGATTCCGAAGTGTTTCCATACCAGCGGGAAGATTTAATCTATCCGGGGTACCCAAGGTCAGTAATGGAGCGTCCTGCAGATTGGACCCGTCTTTAATGTCTTCCTAGCAATGCCTTTTATACCAGATGCCCAAACCACCTGAACTGGCTCTTCTCATTGTGGAAGAGTAGCAGCTTGCCACTGAGTTTCAGTGTTTTGGTTTTGGCCTGTTCGAAATATCAAGGTCGTTGATCACACTTATAGAGGAAAAATCTTCGTGCATAATTTTCTACAGGCATACTGCAAGCGGTGGGTCTTAGTATACTTAGTATACCATACACACACTAAAGAGTAACGTAAGAGGTGAAGTAGATGACACGTAAGATGCAGATGTGCAGTTTTTTTTTATTTTTTGACCCCCGACCCGCATCCTCCCCCCAAAAAGAACTGCAATTTCCATAATGAGCCAGTACTTATATTTTATTGACAACTAGAGGGTGTCAAACTCCAGTCCTCGAGGGCTAGCCTTCTGCTAGTTTTCCAGAAATCCTGCCTTACCTGCTCCTGATTACCTGGATCAGGTGTGTTTAGACAATTAAGACCTTCAATTGCATAAAGATTGGTAAACATGTTGAACATGGACCATCGAGGCCTGAAGTTTGCCACCCCTGGACTAGTGTAGCGTAAGAGCACCGTATGACAGCATCACCTGTACATCATAAGTGTGTTGAACTTACATTAGCCTTACAAATACTTTAAAATACACGTACTACACGCACAACAATCCTACGTTCCATTTTCAACAAGCCTCATGGGAACTACAAAACACACCTGCACTCCTCTTATGATGCAGTCGTTCCTGTCTTCAACCCTCCACGGGTCCAGACCACCCAAAGCCCGAGCCACCCATACGGGCCAATCCTCATACGAGTCCAAGTGAATATACTTTACTGTGCACCATCTTGTTTGAACAACAATCCATAACAATTTTTTTTTTTTTTTGCCTTGTAGTGTGTCCCTATTTGGGGCATTGCTTTCCATCATTCCTCTCTTTTTTATCTACTCCTCTTGTAGATTTGAGGTTTTTACTCTGCATTTTATTTATCTACTTTCAGCTATAATATTGGTAAACTTCAGTTAAAATACAGGCCTCTGTTTTTCTTTTTTCTTGGTTTGATAAGAGCAACACCTGCCAGGTATCAATTCATTAAATGCTTTTGATCAGCATCACCTGGCTGTGCATTAATCACTTCATTTCAATGAAAGCGTTAAGAGTGCTCATCATTTTTTTACATGACACATCTTTGCTTTGATGTACTTAGAAATGCTGGCAAATGTAATGTGTTCGTGTTGTTCTTTTGAAGATGTGTTTACTTCATTTTAAGAACTGGCAGTAGCACAACATAAAACTTTAGAAATTAAAAAGCATGTACTTTTTTTTTTTTATTTGTGCCGCTGTTGATCTTGTTCCAGAGTCTTGCTCATCTGTAATCTTCATCCTGGCCACAGAACTCTGGCTTTCACCACAAGCAAACTCAAGTAGGCATCTGATGGTTTAATCAGACAGACTCCTTCAGACTCTTGGACCACAACCTGATACCATATGTCTAGTTTAGGGAACACGTCATAATTTTGTGTTTTATTTAATTTTTTATTTGCACATATTGAATGATTTTTTTTTTTTCAATTAAATATTAGGTATAGTTTCAGAAATTGATGCATTTTTTTATGTATGTACATT
>NC_050516.1:21520064-21534183 GCF_002922805.2 Oryzias melastigma
TTAAATATTAGGTATAGTTTCAGAAATTGATGCATTTTTTTTATGTATGTACATTAGGAAAAGATGGAGATAATATAAAGTTGGATGTTTTTGGAGGTAAAGCATAATTTCAAATATATATATATATATATATATATATATATTAAAAATTATTATATTAAATTTAGATGTTTTGTTCAGTTTTCTCTATAACATATACACCATGTGAAGGTTTGATGCATAAGAACTGTGTGTAAAACCATAAGCTTTGGAATGTAGGTCAACTTTACACAAACATGCTCTTATATAATTTCTATTTTTTTTCATCCTGGTTTACACATGGATATGTTTGGGTACTTGTTAAATCACTGTCAATCCTGATTTGACTGGACTGTAGATTAAAGTGACCTTAATCCGTCACCTGACGCTGCCCAGCGTTCCTCTACCACCAGGAGACGCCGATAATACTGAGCGTAGCTCAGAAATGAATGAATTTCAGCCGTATAGAGAAAACAGAATTATTGAGTAAACTCATGACCTGCCTGGATTTGGTAATACGCTGCAGAACAATAAATAGGAGCACATGTGACCAGAAAATCCTGCTTATCTTTGGTCAAACACTTTGTTTCATCCCTTTGATTCCATTTAAACTTCTTGCTTTTCCACTAGATCAACTGCTTTTCTGGCCCCCCTTAAGGTGTCTGTGAGGGTTTATATACTCACCGTTTGTTTCACTTTTAGTCAGACTGGCAGCCAGATGTAGACGTTTCATATTTTCATGTGAGAAACAACTGTGAACATATTTCAGATGGGTGTAAAAAGCCTAAATTTTCAGTTGCAAAGGAGTGGTGCGTGTCCTACTTTTTACACAAAATGGCTGAATTCCAGCCGTCTGTGCCCAGACTGAGATTAATTGGCCACAGCCTCTCCTCTGCTGCTGTACGGCATGGTTAGTCATGTCCAAGCCGAGCACATGCACTGTCACATACATGCGCATTTGTACACACACACTCACCAACAAGTGGTCCCATAGCTTTTGTTGAGTCAGCTCTCGGAGAATCATCTTCTAGACATTTGGTTCTTCCTCTTGAAGTCCGTCCGCAGAGACACAGAGGAGTGCAGCAGTGTGACACTGCGCAAGCAAAGAGACTGCGATAACTGTGCCTCTCAACACTTCACCCAAGAAGGATCAATACAGCAAAGTCAAATAGTTCTCACCAAGTAATCCTCAGTGACTCTGTTCAAAGATATGCTGGAAAAGGGAAGGGAGAGCAATGGACCGCTCATACTGGCAAAAAAATGATATTTACTCACAGGAAACAGAATTGTCTCCTGATGAAGTTCAGATGACATAAAGTTGACAGTTTTGGCAAAGTGACCCCACCTGCACACTGACATTGACATTTTTACCTGAGTTGTTAAGCCAAATACATATTGCATAGGGTAAAAAAAAATCATAGTTCAAACTTAAGTTTTTGCAGCTAATTTGCAGATATTTTCCTTAAATTTCAATAAAAATGTACAAATTGCATTGTAATGTGGGTAATCTAATGTTTGTCTCCATGGGAAAAGGGGTAGAAGGTGTGGGGAGGGTTTTGAAGTCTATTTTTCAAATAAACTTGTTTATTTTTGTTGCACAACTCTTTATATTCCAATTGATATAAGGTGCTATATCAATAACATTTTATTTGATTTAATTTAATCCTAAAGTTATAAACAGTCACTTAAGCAAGTTTTCATCTGTTGCTTATATAAATATAGGCTAAAATAACCTTGGAGAAGGACTTGACTTGATTTTAAAATTTCTAAATGTACGCTTTTTGCCTCTCTTCACTTCTAACTACGTTTTTATATATGATTGGGGAATACTGTTGTCCTTCCATAAACTTAGTTCATTTCATGTTTATTTATGTATTCTTTTTTCAAAAATTGCTTTGTGTTTAGGAACAAACTTTGGATTAACTCAGAATCTAAAATGTTTCAAACAAAAAGAATGACAAAATTAGATGGTACTTTTGACAAAACTGTCAATATCAAAATGCAGAAGTGTTTCAGTTCAAAATATCCAGTTTCCAATTGAACAGGCAGATGCAATAATAAAATTCAGACAACCTTCTTTTTGTGTCACAGATAATGATCACTTGAGAAAATGTTTAAAGATTGTGTTGCATCAGGGATGAGTGTTGTATTTTGTGTAGTTTGCTTTCATGCAGTTCTCCTCACCTTTTAAATAAATATTTTTTTAATTTTTTCATTAATTACCTGTTTTCCTAATTTGATGACAGAAAAAAGATTTTTCTTATGTTCAGAAAAACAATTCAAAAGAGTTTTAAAGTTTCTACTTAGTGTTTATTGCCAAAAGTTTGAAGCGAGAGCACACCTATGGAACGGCATGGTTTACCATAAGGCATAGAAAGGACTAGAAATGTTTGAACAGACGATTCTCTTGTTGCTTTAGGCAACTTTATGGGTCCCAGTTATAAACTGATGTGTGTTCCTAGTGAAGGAGCTGATCTCAAATTCAAATGTATTCAGATAAAGAAGTTTGGAGACAAAACATGAAAAACATTCGTTCTTTTTTCAAGACCTCTGTAACTCTGATTGACTGAAAACTACCTGTTTATTTAAAAAACGTATATACTAAAAATATAAATGTAATTTTTCCCATCAGATTGGTTCTTTTAGAGTAAAATCAAATATGTAGAATTTGAATAGAGAGTCGGTTTGATATTTAACTCCAGTGTTATGTACAGTGTAAAATGAAATGAATCATTGAGTAAATACATTTGCTTTGATTTCAATTACTTGCGTTTGGACAACATTTTCCTCCTGGTTGTGGCCATTGTTCAGTTTGAACAAACATAAAATGAGGCTTATGCAAAGTGCAGAAACTATTGGGGCCAAGAAAGAAACACGCGCGGTTATTATTGTGCCCAGAAAGTATGAACAAATGCATTCAGGCAGTAAAACCCTTTTGTGTTCTTGTCTAATATGGCAGTAAGCCACTGTGCACACACACACACACACACACCCCCACACACACAAACACACACACACTACTTTCAATAAACTGTCCATCTTACGAAGAAGAGATAAGGATAAATTCAGTGTAGGTCATTTGAAGACGGTCACACTCTGACTACTGAAGCTTGGTGTTTTGACCATAGATAGAGAGAGGCTCTGAAAGTGAGCACAGTGGTTATACAGATCCCATCAGATGGAGGAAAGATAAGTTGCTATGGGATGCGGTCAAAGCAAAATTCTTCTTGGGAGCCATTTTTCCAGAAAAAATAGGGGGAAATCCTTCATTCCTTTGATGATGGAGTTTTAATTATTAGATGATGGGGGTGGGAAATGGGCTGTGAAAAGATCAATGATACTATGGGAAAGGAGTCTTCTGGGTCTCATCTCACAGATGTTTGGCTCCATTTGTGTTTGTGTGCATCATCACTTTGATCTTTGAAGGACTTCTTTGCTAATGCTCATCCGCTTCCAGCGTTCAATCACGGGAAAGGCTTTGCACCACGTGATCGTGGTGTTTTCCCATACTGAGAAGTTTACTCATTGTTGCGTCAGCTGACTCTTGGGTATTTCTCCTGCATCTTTTCCTAGCAGCATTGTGTTCATCATTTGATTGGGTTTGTCCAATCAGAATGCTGGAAGTTTTTAGCATTGCATTATGAAGGAAGCTCAAATTGGGGCATGACTCATCGTCTCATCAGTCTTTTGAGTTTATGATTGAAATATATATATATATATATATTATCCATGCATTATCTAAAGAAGGTAAACTACTCCCAACAGAAGAATTTTTAAAAAAGCAGTCAAAAGCCCTCTGACTGACTAAGTTTCTCAGTTTGTCTCAGTTTAGCTGAACTTCATACTATTACAAGTTTAATTAATATTTTTAGCTTCACTGTGTATTTGAACTACCCAGTCTCAGTACTTTTCTTAGTAGTTCTCGATCACAAGGACTCTTTTCTTGCATGCAAATTAGTTGCTACAAAAACTTTTCATTTCTAAACCTCTTTGTGTCGTATTTAGGTTATGTATGTGCTCTAGTCGTATGTCCTAAGTTGATTGTTGAATGACCTCAAGTTGGTACCTCAAAGTGTTCAAATGGAGCTGAAACAGAAAAAGTAAGCAGTTTAATTCAATTCAATTCAATTTTATTTATATAGCCCAATATCACAAATTCAATTTGCCTCATTGGGCTTCATGCCTGTAGTTTTTACAGATGCACAGATGGAGTCATAAAATATGCACAATAGGTAAAAACTAAACAGACTATAAAGAACGGTCATCCCTGTCCTTAGACCCTCCCTCGCGGTAAGGAAAAACTCCTAAAAAAACCTGAGTCAGGAAAAAAAGAAGAAACCTTAGGGATTCCCACATGAGGGAGAGATCCCATCCCAGGACGGACAGGCGATACCAGAACGGTTAAAGAAAAGTTAGCTGCTAAAACTGCATATATGAGTAGAGTTCATTCATATAGAGCTGAGGGACGAGTGATGATTAAGTCCATAGTCCAGATGAAGCAGAACTGCAGTCCACGACCAGGAGCAGGAGGACAGACGACCCACCAGGAATCACTCCCACTCAGAGATGCAGGATGGTGTCGGGGCTTCATCCAGATGGGCGGGGCTTCGTCAGGATCACCAACAAGTCTCCCGGAAACTGCAATCTCTCCCGGTCTCCCACAGGGGAGTCGGAAAGAAGGAAAAACATGTGAATTATACTGCACCACCAACAAAGGCATACAATTAGAAGTAAATAAAAAAGTAGAGGAGAGGAGAAGTAGATGAAAAAGAGGACAGAGCCCCAGTGCACCATACTTTCCCCAGCTTCTAACTTCTAGCAGCCTTCTATGTTATTATGTAGAGAATATACATATTTCATAATTTATATTGCAAGCATATATTGGAGAAGTATGTGATTATAATAATTATTTCCCCAAACTTCAGAACAGTATGGGAGCATTATGTTAATTATTCTATGATTACTGGCTAGTCTGGCAGAACGCCTGTCCAAAGAGGAATGTTTTAAGGCTAGTTTTGAAGGTAGAAACTGTACCTGCCTCTCTGACATGAGCTGGGAGCTTATTCCATAGAACAGGAGCTTGATAGCTGAAGGTTCTACCTCCAACTGTACTTTTAGAAATTCTAGGAACTACAAGCAGTCCTGCATTCTGTGAGCGAAGTGTTCTGATTGGCTGGTAAGGAACTATGAGATCTCTAATATAGGATGGGGCCACACCATTCAGAGCCTTATATGTTAACAGGAGGATTTTGAACTTTACTCTAAATTCAACTGGGAGCCAGTGGAGAGAAGCTAACACAGGAGTGATGTGTTCTCTTCTGCTAGTTCCTGCTAACAATCTTGCTGCTGCATTCTGGACAAGCTGAAGACTTTTTAAAGAACTTTTAGGGCATGCTATCAGTAAAGAGTTACAGTAATCCAGTCTAGACGTAACAAATGCATGGATGAGTTTTTCAGCATCACTTTTAGATAACATATTCTTAATCTTAGCGATATTACGTAGATGAAAAAATGCAGTTTTACAAGCTTGAGATATGTGAGCCTTAAATGATAAATCCTGGTCAAATAAAACCCCTAAGTTTCTGACTGAAGAATTGGAGGCAACATTTACACCATCCAGGGAGACTATCTGATCTGAGAGAGCATCTCTCAGGTGTTTAGGACCCAGTATCATGACCTCAGTTTTTTCTGGGTTCAGGAGGAGGTAATTAATTGTCATCCAGGTCTTAATGTCTCTGATGCAGGAATTCAGTTTTTCTAGGTGGTCATTCTGATCTGGTTTAATGGATAAATACAGCTGTGTATCATCTGCATAACAGTGAAAGTTAATGCTGTGTTTCCTGATTATGTTTCCTAAGGGCAGCATGTAAAGCGTGAACAGAATGGGCCCTAGAACTGAGCCCTGAGGGACTCCGTAGCTAACTCTAGTACAATGAGAGGACTGTCCATTTACATTAACAAACTGGTATCTATCAGATAAATAGGATTCAAACCACTGGAGGGCAGATCCCCTGATCCCTATGTCATGCTCTAGTCTCTGGAGTAAGATGCTGTGGTCGATGGTATCAAAGGCTGCGCTGAGGTCTAACAGGACCAGAACAGAGATTAGTCCCTTTTCTGAAGCTAATAGCAAATCATTGGTAACTCTGACCAGTGCAGTTTCAGTGCTATGGTGAGGTCTGAACCCTGACTGAAAATCTTCAAAGTGATTATTGTCCTGTAGGTGGCACTGCAGCTGCTTTACTACGACTCTTTCTAGGAATTCTTTCCAATACATCTTAGCACTTCAGTCAAAACAAAACTAGTTTTGTACTTCTTTAAATAAAAGTTTTTCCAGAATAATAGAATCAGATCTTGTCCATTGGGGTAAAAGGTTGACTCCGTTCTCAGTCAAAACAATTTTTTTGTGTGCTTTATTATATAAATTATTCCTGAAATTAGTAAATTATAGACGAAAATGTTATTTAGCTGGTGGCTCCTGGTGATTAAAGGTTGGTGCCCGTCTTCGGCATTGGAGTGTATGTATCAGTGTATGAATGTGTTTGTGAATTGGACTGTGACTTTTATATGCCTTATTTTTTGTGTCGATTAAAAAAAAATCTGTTTTTTAGATTCTGTTTTTTACAGTCATATTCTGCTTACACAATATTATAGACTTTGTATTTTGTACTAATTTGATCAAAGTAAATAGAAAACTAGTGTAAGACAGATTTGAATTGCTTGCCTACCCTTTCGACTTCTCCCTATCCTACATATATTTAGAGATAGCATTGAGGTTAGGGTTCAAATTCGGCACTTCTTCCAGTTTATGACATCATCAATTATCCCTGGTCATCTATGTCAGCTGCCAGCGCTCGAAAAATCCACTACAACATCAGCTTTATAGCTTTAAAGAATAATGCTGAAACAAAAACTCAATACCTACATTTAGGTGTAAACTTCTGTGCTTCAGAGCACACCTACATGAAGAAATGAACAAGCACGACGCTGATCATCCTACCAGAAAAGTGAGGTTGCTGCGGTGACTCCTTGAAAAAATTAATAAATAAATAAATTTATGACATCACTACAGCTTCAAATGCCCCTACAACTGGAGCAATAGAGAGGTGTCAGAGGGGTAGGGAAGCAGATTTGGTCATATACTTAACTCTGAAATCTGTGAAAATCTAAGAAACAAGGCCTCATATAGACTTGTATTTGTCTTCTTATGCAAAATCCAATAGAATTTTACTTTAAAATTGTATATATTTTCATAAATGTATCAGGTTAAGAAAAGACCAAGGAAAATCCATGTGCCGCTTGATCATTGCAGAATTGTGTCTTAAAACTAGTTTCACTTTTCTGTGACAATCTAGAAGAAACAAATGTCGACCCTATAGCATTTATAATTCATTATTATATCTATATCTAATATTTAAAAAAATCTCTATTAAGGCCCAAGCTTTACTTGCTTTTGATAAACTTTAGAAAAAAAGTATGTTTCAGAAAACCTTCATATGACACTGTTGCATCCCTTTTTAAGAGCTGTGTTCATTTTAACCTGTGGGTCAAAGGCAGCTGAACCTTAAGTGCTACAGAGCTTTTTCATTTTCCAGACAGAAATGTGTGTCTCTTTAGTCCCTCTGCAAACCCCATTTCAGAGCTGGCTCCTCGGTTCTCTCTCCCTCCCTGTGTCTGTGCTCATTCTTGCATCATTTGTCTTCGTCTTCCTCCACCTCTTCTTCTGCACCCTTTTTCTCCTGTCGTTAATGCCTCTGCAGTAACGTCGCTAATGCCCTTTTTAGTTTTCTGGCTTATCTCTTTTAGGAATTTTTTTTACAAACGACTCTTTATTTTTTCCTTATACCGTCCATCTCGGTAATCCAGTCAGTCTGCAGAACAGTGTGTCGACTGTTAGCGGTACCCAGACATCACGGCACATGGCTGCAGCATTCCAGCTATAAATAACCTGGTCTCGCAGTGTTCAGTCCAAGACAGGATCAAGAGCCAGAGGGAGCACAATCTGCTGTCTCCCTCAAGAAATGCTCGAGGTGCAAATGAGACAGCTTAGCCTGCGAAACCTTTCGGCGGGAAGACCTTCCTTGTTCTTGGCGGATAAAACAATTCAAGGGATTTTGAAACCATTAATTTCCCAGGACAATAGCGAGCATCTGGTCAGTCGTCCTGCGTCGTTTTTTTTTTTTTCTTTTAGTGATCCCCAATAGTATTTGCCCTAAAGTGTTTGCCCTTTGAAAGGTTTGATCCATGCAGACAGTTTATTACTCTTCATTAGATGTTAGTATGAAAGCTCTAAAGTTGGCATGAAGGAAACCTGTTTACAAGGTTTTACATCTACTTTAGCCAGTAAAAAAAATCTACCTTTATATTTTAGTTCATTTTGTAAATTGTCATTTACCTTGAAAATATGTGAAGCTGGTTTTATGTTGTTTCCATCTAGAAGTCCTCAGGAGGTCAGATAACCGAAGGTCGACGCTGAACAGATTTCTCAGCTATTGTTAACAAACTCTTAAAATCCTAAAATATTCATCTGAAAACTACATTAAACTAGATATAACCAGATCAAATGTAAAAGCAGCCAGAAAATGTTGTGATTTTTTTTATTTTTTTTATTTTATTTTTTTTTATTTCTGTAGATTCATAAACAAAAGGCACGGAAGTGCAAATCAGAAAAACGGATAGACGAGTAACACAAAAAAGAAAGGAGAAAACACCAGAATACAAAATAGAATTGAAAAACGGCTTCAAAATGAAACTAGTAAGACACAAAACAATCTAAATGCCAAATAAATATTAAAAACAAAAAAGTATAAATATAATATACTGCCATTCAGCCATCCTCAAGAAACATAAAAATGAACAAGCAGCCTTACTGATAAACTTTTAGATTCTATCACTTGTTAAACTTTACCAACAGTTAGGCAGAAAGAGCTGTAGGAACAGTGTTTTAAGCTAATGATCTTAACTACAGCATTGATTTAAAATAGAAGTTATAATGAAGGGAGCAGCTGACATGATTTCAGCTGTTATGCAACAGAAACCAAAACTTTGTTGCTTTTGTCATTTATGTAATGTAAAAAAAATGAAACAGAGCTGTTTAGAGTCAGATGCAGCTGCCATTACTTGTTAGTGCAGAGGAATAGTTTATTTTGGAGATCTGCCCTCAGCCAGGGCAGCAGTTCCTGCAGACAGATGCTTCTTGATGAAGCCGTGATGCCTTCAGTAAGCTGTCACCTAGATAACATCGCGCTGCTCATACCTTTCACTGTTTGAGGATGAAAAAGCTGCAGTTTTTGAACGTTAATCATACAGCTCCAGTGATGCAGTTCAAACTGGTGCTGTCATGCTTGGTGTGTGTTGAAAAAGGCTCGCTGAGATGTTGCAGTACGTGTTCTTCTCAGGAACATATGGAGTACATGGCGCTGGGCATATGCTGCATCTTAAGATGAGACTGAGTTTCTGTCTTTTTAACGTCTTTATAACCACAACAAGCCTCTACTGTTCTCTTGTAAAGGATCTTTTTATGCTTTCTGCTCGTCTCTCTTTTTATTAAAACAACAAATATAGTGAAACAAGTCTGCTTCAATGTTTGTATCTTTTGAATTCTCCTTTTAACAAACACAATTATTGTTTAATTGAAAATTGGCTTGTTCTACCTGCTCCTTCGATGCGCTTTTCTAGTCTTTATTTTAGCCTGTTTTTTTAAAGTTGCGTATGTTCTCTGTCTTCCAGGTGATAATAACCCAAAGGAGAGCAGCCCCTTTATCAACAGTAGCGATGCTGCCGCAGAAAAGAGCCAGCAGTACGATGGCAAGAACATGGCCTTGTTTGAGGTATGGTCTCCTAAATCCAGATTTTTTGGAGCAGACATTCAGTAAAATTAAATGTGCAAACAGTACACACTCATCTTAATGAAATGATAACAGAATAGGGCGTCTGACATTGATTAATGATGGTAATTATTGTCTGAAGGGCACATGGGAGCGAAAAGTTAAAGAGCCACTCCAATCATAATTTGTTCTATTGTAAAATCATTCCCAGTGGACTTATAAATATACGTTTTAGGCAAAATAAAAAACCTGTGTCATTTTCTAGACTGTAGTTCCTACAGAGCAGGAGTTCTTTAGAAATTCGCCTTTGAGTTGTGGGTGGAGCTGTTGCCGTGGAAGTAACCCTATTCTGATATCCCATAATCTAACTGTTTACACTCTCTCCCGCCAACGTACAACTCCTTACAACCCCAATGAGAAAATAGCTGTTCAAGAAAAATGGCAAATAATATTGAAGCCATACAGTTTTGAGCCAGATACCAGCAGATACCAGGAAAAGGAAGACATTAATGAACCGTGAGGCAAATAAAGTATTTGAACAATCTTCTGAATTTGCAAGTTCTCCCACTTTGAAATCATCTAGGGGTCTGAAATTTTCATCTTAGGTGCATGTCCACTGCGAGAGACATAATCTAAAAGACTAAAAAAATGGAAAAATCACATTGTATGATTTTTAAGAGTAGTTTATTTGTATGCTACTACTGCAAATTAGTATTTGAAAACCTGTCTATAGGCTTGAATTCTTAAAAACCCACCTAATCTAGTAATTACAGTTTAATGAGAGGGTTAAGATGATGCTAACTGTGGATTTTTCTTTGCTTTTGTCTTTAATTGCAGGAGGAGATGGACACCAGCCCGATGGTGTCATCTCTCCTCAGCAGTCTGGCCAACTACTCCAACTTGCCTCAAGGCAGCAAAGAGCATGAAGAAGCGGAGAACAATGAGGCTGAGTCAGCACGCAAGAAACCGGTTAAGGTAATTGTCACTATTTGCAACTACCCGCAAAACAGATAACCCAAAAAATGTTTCTGTAAGCTGCTGTTCAGTTATGGACCAAAGTGATCTGATACAAGAACAAAAAGAAATAAAAAAAAAAAAAAACACTAATGCTAAAGTTGGTATGCACTTGAATGCGCATTACCGAGGGCGGGATGAACGTAGCTTTGCACCTTCAGGTCCTGTGTCTACTAAATCCTTCTACTCATACTTTTATGTGGACTACAAGGCCTTTTTTTTTATTTAGTTTTTTATTTTTGCTAAATATGGTCCATGGCATTAGCGCAGAACATTTCTACTTTGGTCTCCTGTGTGCAAAATAAACTGTTTGAAAGCATTAGTGATAATCACTTTATCAAAAGCTGTTGATTAGAACAGCTTTGATGCAACCTGCCCTTCTGAATTCTGTGGAGGCAGTGAGATTGTGGGGATGGAGTATTGCCGATTTTTAGTCTTTACACACTTTAGGACTTTTTTTCGACAAATAGATTCACAAACTGTGAAAAAAGAAGTGACAGCTGAACTTGTCTTTGACTCCCCATAATCGAGTTGATTTGCTTTTTTCCCCTAACATAAGTGGAACTTTATTTTTCTGTTAACAGCAGAGTTTTCTTCTAAACTTCTCCCAGACAAAACTACATAATGATATTTTTCATTAACAAGCTCTGATATTCTGCCTCTCCTAAAGCACCATTTAAATGAAAACTGAAGAGAATTAAAATGATCGGATTTAAGATTAGATTAGATTTATTAGCAAAAATCGTCAATGTTTTATTATGTAGACTGGTTGAAACAAGCTACTTTGATGTAAAAGAAAGACTTTATTATTTTTATTGCATTCTATGTATTTTAATTCCTTGGTTTATAAAGGCATTTAAAGAAAATAGCGTTTTATAGAAGCTTATTGCGGCACGTCTGTGATGAAGCACAAATTAATGATGTTATAGGTCGCACAGCAGAAAGTAATTCTGTAATGATAGTTACAGCTGTCTGCACAAAAAGACTTTTGTTATGAAAAATGATTCCGCCCAAAAACAAATTACTGAAATCAACTTACACCAATCTTTCTTCATGCTCGGAATGATGGCGTGCACATCGATAAATCACTTACCAGTGGATTTGCATTTAAAGCATTGATATTATTTACTGCTCACTTGCACAGATTTGCTCAACCAGATTTTTTTTCCCCTTCAGCACTTGCTTCTTTGCTCAATAATGGATTCCAAGTATAAATTTGAAGCCATTACATGGATTTATCAGAGGAATCCTTACTATTCCAGCTTCTGTGATCCTTTGGATGTCCACTTAATGGAAAGCCAGTTAAACTTTTCCAATGAACAACTTGTCAATTGTGCGGCATTAATATTTAAAGCCTCTGTTTTTGTTGGATTGCTGTTTAAATCCTGCTCACTTATGAGTTCTGTGTGCATCTGTTTTCTGCTGTTGTTTGTCTGGATTCTAGTAAAGAGGAGATTATTTTTAGGTGTGCTTGAGCATCCATCAACAGACTGGCAGCTACATCATTAATCCTGCAGGAAATTGTGCTTTTAGTCACTCAGCACAATTTTTTTCATTTCAGTGTATGTAATAAAGCAAACCTCAATAAATGATGAAGTGCAGTCTAACAGATGTCTGTCCTTGTAAGGTAAAACACAGTTAAAGAACGGACGAGTCACGGCAGTGACAGGTACGCACCTCTGCAGTCACCTTTGACTCATCCATCTTTCCGGGTGTCCAATCAGGCTGACACTCTCCCTGTCCTGTTGCTTTTGGCCCTAAATGTGTTTCTCTGCCAGTTCCCTCCGTACCTTCTGTCTCGTTTCACCTGAGGGGTTTCTTTTTCAACTTCGCTGACGATGACCTCGGAGGTCAGTGCGCCCACTTTAGCTGATCCTTTGTCTGCAGTTGCTGCAGATGAATCCTCCAGAAACACAGTTGATCATCAGAGAAAGCTGATAACAACCTTGCAGTGAGGATAAAGTTCAAGAGGTGCCACGGAGGTACCTTCAGTTAAGAAGTAAAAGTATTAGAGGAGAAGAAATTTAAACTTATGAGCCGCTGAACAATGCTTTTGGAAATCTTCAGATTCCAAGCAAATATAACAATTGTAAAAGAACCGAAAATGTGTTGTGTTTTTTGATGGCAATAAAGTTGGTAAAAATGAGAAGAATATCTAAAGTAGAACATGTTCAACTAATTTATAGAGCACCCTTGTAGAACTCGGCATCTTTCTTTCTTTTTTTTTTTAACCAAGTGGTATTTGTAAAGCTACGTACACACTAAGGGCAGATTCTTGAACACACATTTACCCCAGGCTCCCATGGCAAGCATTGTGATACAGGAGTTGTCTAGCTACAGCACATGACTCCCATTGGTTACAGCACGGCTGCCCTCCTGCTGCAGCCACAGGCTTTATATCGAACTCGCAAAACTCCAAACTCACGAAGGTTCACGTGATAACTCTCCATTTATGTTTTAAAAAAATGTACCAGATGCACTTAACATTCGCTCTCAGGATATCCAGTTTAGGTCGTTAATAGCCCCAACTTCACAAAAAGTGCTGCGACTTAGCTCTGGCGTCCAGCGAAAATTTGAACCCAACAAAACAGATTTGGAGCGCCGGAGAGGCCAGATTGGAGAGGTTGGACACGATCGTATGCGGCGGAGGTTCCTCTCACACTTTTAAAGTTACGTAAAGACTCGGGCGGTCGCATCAGACCCATAACGCTTGCCGCTTTCCGCCACCTACAGTAGGAAGAGGATTGGTGCAAAATGTCAAAGTGGTGCAAATCTGACAATTCGCTCAGGTTTCTTTCTTTCGCAGCTCTATTCCAATATATGAAAGACCTGGTGTCTTATCATTCCGGCCGGGCACAAACCACAATTATTAATTATTCTTTCGTGATCATTTACTTCCTTGAATTAAAGGGGACACCACCCATAGGTCAGATCTTTTGTACTGCACGTTTTGTATGTGGAGTCCAAAAGGAGTTATAGACACTTGCGTAGGTATACAAAAACATAAGAGTTGTGAGCGTGGAAGTCTGAAAACGCATCGTTGAGGAGGGCAGGGGGAACGTAGCTTTAGATTTTCATTTTAGTAATAACCACTTTGCAGGTTATTGATTTATTTAAGTGTCTTAGGAGAGATTTCTATACAGCCCTGTACAATTTCTCACTGTTGAGAAGAAGAAAAAAGTCTACAAGAACCTTTCTTTCAAGGGACAGTTCTCTGTGTATCGATTGCCCACACAACTCACAATCCTATTTTTTTTTTT
>NC_050516.1:21534201-21540635 GCF_002922805.2 Oryzias melastigma
AGTAAAAAAAAAAAAACAAAAAAAAACAGAGCCTTAACACGCTGCCTCTGAGAAAAAAGGTAGACTTTGTGAACAGTTTTTCTGCATCACATGACCACATAAACTAAGCCAACACCACCTGAAGATCCCATCTCATCTGAATTTCATATTACCAGCAGCTGAAGTATGAAGTCTACCTGTCCAGCTCTGCTTTGATCGGGTAACTCTGTCGGGAAGCCTAATCCTCTCCTGTCACCTCAACCCAGTCAGCGCTTTAATTAGTCTGCACGCTGCAGCGAGCTGCTGCGTCTCCAATCAGCAGCCCATTCCACAGACAATCTTCCTATCACCACGAGAGGCTTTCTATTAACGCAGCCTGTAGCATTTCCCTGCTCACACAGCGACCCCTCTGTCCTCCCCCTCCACAACACCTCTTCCTTTCTCGCCTCTTACCCGCCGCCTCGTTCATCATCGCGGCCTCCGTGCGAGCGGGGGGTGGAGGGGTGGGGGACCGAGGCAGAGACTATTCACTTGTCGCAGCGTGAACCCAGATTAAAGAGTCGGCTGGTGTGCGACACAAGGGAGGAGGCTGGGAGTCACACAGGTCAGGACGTGAACCTGTCACAGCTGGCTGGTCATTTCGTCAGTAATTTGGTCTTCGCTGACCTGCTCAGTGTTCGAGGGGGAAGAGCGCTCATTAATTTAGAGGCAATCTGGAGTACTTTCATTAGGCATCTACATATTAAGAAAAAGTGTCCAACCTCCTGCAATTGACTATAAATTTAATCAAGAATGAATCAGGTGACTGCTTATGCGTGTGACAGCTGTTTCTGTTCAACAGCTCAGAGGTTTCTGCTAAACTTTAATGCCATCCTACACACTCCTGTCTGCTAATTGTTTAGTGTAATGAATTCAGAAATTAATTCCACTCTATCATGTAAATAAAGCAATTAAATATTTTTAAATCATCTGAGCAGAGTTAATTTTATTTAGACAGAACTAGTGTGGCTAATAATTTCACTTCAATGTTTCATTTTATTTTCTCCTGCTAGCTTACACCCCCTTATAAAGCCAACCTTACATTCCTGGTGCAACAAAAATGCGAGCAATATCAGAGCCATCTAGCTGTAGGATTTTACAGAAAACTAAGACGTAAATGGATCGACTGTATTTGTCTGGAAGTGAATGCTTTAGAATTGGAGCAGACAAGAGAGGCTTTGGTCTGCCTATTGCAGTAGTTATATCACAAACACCTTTTCAAGCCTCCGGTTTTCATAAGCTCATGATCCAATACGATTTGAAGAAAGAATTTCTCAGAAATACAGTTTTAATCTCAAACTATTTTTAATGACCATCATAAGAAAAATGCTGCAAGAACTTGTTGAAAACACCAAAAGTCAAATTTTCATTGGAGTGGGCCTTTAAACTTTAAAGGATGTAGAACTTTTAGTGGACTTAGAAATAAACTATATCAAACTCAATTCATAGTAGCGATATTAAAAAAGATTATATATATAATAATAATGTTTTGGGTTTTTTTTCCACGTGCTTTCTTCTGAGTTCTCAGCCTTCTGGTGAGAGTAAAAGTAAAGAATCAATTTTTTAAAATCAAATTTTTATATGCTTTTTAACATACTGAAAATCTAAATGTTAATGCTGACATTTCTAAGGACATAAATGGTTTCATTGAAGTCCATCATGAAACTTTGTTCAAGTGAAATCTGTTGCTAATTTAAACATTTTGCAAACTACCAGAATAGAGTCTGTGTAATGGAGCCTGCACACAGAGGCAGTTTCACAACCAGAAAAATTAACCCAATGTTAACATTCAAGAACATAAGTAAAATTCCTTTTTCTCACAGTTTTAATTAGTGATATGACAGCAGCACCATGAATGTGCTGCTGCGGTCTAATGATCCTTCCAGGAACACATGAGGAGGGACCTTTGGATTATGACACTTTGCTGGAGAAAGAGATGCAATCTGCTGCAATAAATCCTGCGAGGACATGAGACCTTTAAATCCAGCCATTTGTTTAATACGGCAAGAAGTTGAACTCATTACTGCCGTAATATGGCTGCTGAATCAAACACCTGCGCGTGTTACATATGCCAGGATTTTTAGCTTTTTATCAGTGCAAAAAAAAGAGCCTGAGCACTAACTTGGAATTTCAGAAATACTAGTAACTTCTTTGGGCTAACTCGAGATTCAAGGGCATTGAGAGTAATTTAAAAAATAATCTAACTTTCACCAGATCACAAACAGTTGGCTCCATAAATTCTAGCTCACACAAAAATTGGACAAATAAAAATCAAGTTATTTCTAAAGGAGTGCCTATGCCAGGCACGGTGACATTTGCCATACGCTCGCTGTCCCTGCCTTTACAGCCTAATATTCCCCTATCAAACACTGAGTCCCATCTGGTTGTTTTATGATCACACTCTTTGCTCTGTCCTCACCCTTTCCGTCTCCCCCCGCCCCGAGCCGGAGCAGCCGGTGAAAAAATAAATCCTGATTACCGTTGCTTCATATCACTTGTTGCAGCACAGCTAAAATAATTTTAGGAGGTCACTTATTCCCCCTCTATCTGTGACAACAGTAAAGCCAATCGAATGGTTTGCTTCTGCTCTTTTGTCGTCGGGTAATATATGCAGTGAATACAGGTGAATGGAAAATCTTTACCCTTAGATTTTCTGCTAAAAGCCTGCAAAGGTCACCTGAAGGTTTTAAGCATTCAGTTCCACAAAGGCACAGCTAACAATTGCCTTATACATGCACGCACACGCATATGGAAAACAAAAAAAAAACATGACCGCAGAATGACTCGCTCATTTGCAGCCGTTCGTGCGGGCTGATGTTCTTTAGCCTTTCCTCTTGCTGGCTGTTCCATAATTTAGCACACCTGACCGAAAACACATTTACGCTATCAGTTCCTGTTTGGCCAGCAGAGCGTGGAGATGGTGTTACAAGCTTCCAATCTTCCTCCTTGTTGGTTATTAGCCCATCACCTTGCATCCCAGCTCACTCTCTCCTCTTCACGCTTTTTTTTATGTCATGTACAGAGGCAAGAACTGAAGGTCTTTTCCACATCCAGAAATCAAACTCAGTGCATTTGCACTCTTAGCTGTTCATTCAGACAAGAAAACTAAGAGAGAGACAATGATAACTTAGAAGTCTGTCGAGTAGTTTGAGTTTATTTTGAAGATTTATCTGCTCTGTTATGTTACTTGTGTAGTTTTTAGGAAAAACGGCAATCAGCAATATATTGATTAAAACTAAAAAATGTCTGATTGAATTTCAGTTCAGCTCAGTTTTATTCGTAGAGCACAATATCACAATAGAGTCGTCTCAATGGGCTTCATACTAGTAATTGCTCAAAAACATAAAGTCAGTCATAAAGTATAAACAATAGCTGGTTGCTAAACAAAACTAAATAGACTAAAGAAAACTGGGCATCCCTGCCCTTAGATCCTCCTTTTCAGTAAGGAAAAACTAAAAAAACAAGAAACCTCAGGGATGAATGAGAAATCCTCTCCCAGGACGGACAGGTGATGGGCCATAACTGTTAAAGAAGAATTAGCTTATCTAAATCTACAACTACGTGTTTGAATAGTGTAGCAGATGGGCTTCATCCAGAAAGACTGAGGGACAGGTGGGGATGCAAGACAAGCCAGAGGGGAGGTCCACGGCCAAGAACAGGAGCACAGACGAGCCACCTGAAATCTGGAATCTGAAAAGGGGACAACACCTGAATCGTACTGCACTAAATAGAGGCATGTAGAGTTAAATGAAAAAATGAAAAAGAATAAAATGAATGAAAATAGAGGACAGATCCCCAGTGCACCCTACTTTCCTCAGTTTCTAACTACTAGCAGCCTATTAGCAACTGTTACTGAAATTTAATTCAAACATGCCAAAAGGAAGTTGCATGATGTATGGCATGTACTTTATTTCCACCTATTTAAAAAATCACTTCTTTGCTTTCAAGTAGGTGCTAAATTAGGGTAATTTTGGAGCTGAGGTGGTTTGATGTATATTTGCATCAGTAGGTGTTAAAATGAATAGCTGCTTATTCAGGAAAAAAAGTTTGAGGAACAGACTTGTGACTCCAGTGACTGTGACTTTGACAACGGAGATCCAGTCTGGTGAAAGGCTGGTAGTAAGTGGTTGTGCAGCAGGAGGCGGAGAATACAAAGTAGGTTCTACAGCAGATGCATTGAAGGATCCTGCTGTTGTTTTTTTTTTATTTTTTTTGCACACACACCTGAGCCATCCATTCAGTGGGATGACTTCACTTCCCATGGGGTCGGAGCAGCTGCATCTTCCTCGTGCAGCAGAGCCACGCTGGCCTACCTGTAGCTCTGCAGCAGTTTGTGTTCCCTCTGCTCTCTATGGTTCCATCTCTGGGGAAATCATCACACCCCCGGATCCAAACCCATTAAACAGGCTTTCATTTTGTGTGGTTGTGTGTGTGTGTTTGTACTCTCTGACACCTCAATGCTGGCTGGGACTTCACTCCCCATCTGCAAACAAGGTATTGAAATACCAATTTAATGAAAAATTAACAGGGCGGCTTCCCAATAATCATTCAGGCTTTTTTTCCTTACATAATAGACAGTTGAATGTAAATCTATAATACTGCTTTTTATTACTTATAATGTTGTAAAATTATTACCAGCAAATAATAGTGAGTTTTTCCCCAAAGATCACTAGATTTGTGTTTCAGTTTGTGAACACGTGTTGTGCTTAGGTTCTTTTCTTTTTTTTTTTTTTTAACTGAGCACATCATGTAACAACCAGGATTTCTGGCATTCAGACAATGTCTCTAAAAAAACCTTCCTGTTGTTGAATCTGGATTATAATTTCTCAGCTGAGAGCTTCCAGAGGCTCTCCTAAAGCGGGCCAACAAACGAGGTCTGCCTGATTGTCCTTGTCTTTTGTTAAGGCAGCAGGCAGGAAAATGGCATTTTGTAGTCTGAAGAGGGTTAGTGCCTATTTCGGTTTCATCTCTCTCCTTTTCAGTGTCGAGGAGTGAAAACTCGTATTTATGGCGACAATACAAAGCAGCATTTGCCAGCTTCTGGGACAGATGAGAGCGATTTGGGCTACGCTCAGTCATCCATTGCTTTCAGGCTGCCAGGACAGAAACACTTCACTTTCAAGCATTCTTGATATTTTATGCCAAACAAATACACAGACATGTTTTGTTTTTTGTCACCACGCTATAGGTTATATAATGTGGGCTTCCTGATATATTCCAATAAAAGTTGCTTTTTATTTCATAGTGAAAGCAGAAGTCTGTAGAGTTCTTCAATCTGCACACAGGTTATTTAAAAAAAAACCTACCTGTTATATTACAAACTGACCTGAGCCTGCTCTGTGCTGCAGCAGCACTTTGGATAATAACAACGAAATGCTGACCGCAGGGGTACCTGTCTGCCTGCAACACCTGACTGCTATCATTTATTACATTGCAGGTCTCAGTAGGACCCGCCTGTGGAAGCGCATTTTAATTACAGCGCTGTTAATAGATGAGGTAGAAATGACTTTTGAAGGTGAGACGTGTGACTTTGTTGACTTTAAGGACACCTGGGAAGAAGTTAACCAACTTAGATGTTTGTGACGCTACCTAAACCTGGCTTAAATCGATGTTAGATTTGAAACATCCCACCGTAAGTAAACATTCCACAAATAAAACATATGTGTTTATACAGATGAAAGAGGTCATGGATTACAAAAAAAAAAAACATCACTAATGCCCTTGCAGATGATGAAAAATCCTCTCTGGCAAGCTCTGAAGGGCACAGTCACAGTGAGTCACAATCTGATTTACATACCATAGACAACAGGCAGACAGTGTAAATGATTATCATATCATCGGGGGATGCAACAGAAACGAAGGAGCTTTATTCTCAGCCGCACTTCTGAAAGACTGCTCACTGTGAGGAGCCGCAGGAACGTGACGTTTTGTGTGGATGGCAAACCATATGCACTAATGCTCACAACATCAACAATGTGACACGTTCATTGCAGCCACCTTAAAGTAAATGTAAATGTCACAAACATGCAAACAATTTAGGTGCCTGTTGTTTTCTCTGCAGCACAAAACATCACAAGTAATTGGTGTAGGACAACAGGCAACTTGGGGTTTGAAGCATGGCTGCCACGATTAGTCGATCAGTCACGACTATGTCAACTTTTAAAATAGTAGACCACTGATTTAATAGTCGATTAGTCGTTTTTTTTTTTTTTTTTTATTTTACGGTATGTGCCTTTTAATGCCACGTCTGCCATTGTTTTAATGCCAAAAAAATAGAGGAAAAGAAGCTGAGTGATTCATTAAAGGTTTAATAAACTATTATTTTAATTGTCTTTATTTTTAGTTAGCATATAGCTTCAACTCTTCAAGTTTTAAGCTAATGTTTACGCATTACCTGATTAGCTGACTAATCAGAA